>NC_056748.1:925214179-925514179 GCF_019279795.1 Protopterus annectens | reverse complement strand
AATTTATTTTGCCAGGGTAACATTAGTCATTCTATATATAAATATTTACAGGTTGAACATCCAAAAATAGCATTGCTGTTTGGTATTCCAAAGGTATTCCAAAGGTACATAAGAACAGAACGTGCCTGCCATTTAGACCAATTGTTTCAGCTGCATATTCTAAAACAGAATCTATCTTGATCTGGTTAGACAACATTTTAAATCCAGTGCTTCAAAAATCTAAATTCTACCTACATGACTCATGACAGTTGTTAGAATTAGTACGTAATTTTAACAACTCAAACACCTTGTTTGCTTTTACATCATTAGATGTTACTGCTCTATATACAAGTATTGATCAAGAAGCAGGACTTGATTTGTTTAGGGAATATCTAACCAATTACACTGGTTTTGATAATGACAAAATCAATACATTGTGTGCTTTAATGGAAGTCATGTTAAATAACAATTTTTTCAGATTCTGTGATTTTTTTTGTTTCAACAAATTTCTGGCGTAGCCATGGGTTCCAGGGAAGCACCATCCTTTGCCAATCTAGTAATGGCTATGTGGGAGATAAAACATCTCACTACACATCCTTTGGCAAACAATATATTGCTTTATAGGCATTACATAGATGATTTTTTTTTTTTTTTTTTTTGTGGCAAGGTAATTTTGAAACATTTTCTACCTTAGTGAACAATTTAAATAGTACTACAGATTTTTTAAGAATTATTCATGGTTGTTTAGGTAGAACAGCTGATTTTTTGGACATACATTTTTAATTTAATCAAGACAATTCTTCTTTTTCTATTAAGATTTTCAAAAAGTCAACATTTGTTAATCAGTATTTACATGGGGACAGCTTGCATCCCCAGCATATGAAAAGAGATGTAGTCAAGGGGGCAGCTTATACGGCTGAGCCATTTGACAAGCGACAAACTCAACTTTTCTTTTCATACAGAGGAATTATGATTTGTTCTGGTTAAAGAAAATTGTCACAGAAGTTATGATGTTATGTGAGGGCACTGCCAGTCCTGTTCTCAGAGGTAATGGGAATTCATATTTGAGTTTGAGCCACAATATAGAAAGATATGACATGGCTTTTCCAATACTGATTTCCAATGGTATGGTGCTATTAAAAGCATTATTATGGATAATTGGAAAGTCTTGATGGGGCATTCAGATCTGTTTAAGATTTTAGGTAGTAAGCCTTTGTTCACTTACAAAAGGGTAGTGAACATTAAAGCTATTTTAGAAAATGCAACAGATTTTGACATTAAGGGGCGACATGAAAGCTTTGGCACTTTCACTTGAGGCCACTGCAGACAATGCAGATTCTTAGCCAATTCAGGTTCTGTTGAGTTAAAACATTCTGGTAAGATCTTTTGGGCCAAAGGTCATTACAATCTGTGATTCTAAATTTGTTGTATACATTGCAGTGTGTAATTCTTGCACAAGCTTTTACATAGGCAAAACCATCAGGACCTTAGGTAGAAGAATTTATGAACATGTTTTGGCCATTAAAAATAAGGATAAGGTGACTGTATTGGCACAGCATGCTGCAGTGTGCAATAATATCAAAATGTTTACATTATCTGTATTAGATGCTGTAGACTCTGGTGTTTTCACTGGAGATTTTAAAACTTTGCTGGAATGCAGAGAGAGTAAATGGCAGATTGCTTTGAGTGCAGATTGTTTTCCAGGTTTGAACGAAACAATTAATATAAAGTGTTTTTTACAAATGCAGAAATTCTGAAGACAATACTTAGATTTTATTTTAACATGTGATATATATATATATATATATATATATATATATATATATATATATATATATATATATAATAACTTTTTACATGTGGTTTACATTCTAAAGTGGTACAGTTTTTCACATTTTTACATAAAACATTTTTTTTATGTGGATATATGTTTTATATGAATTATTTGAGGTTATATGAGAGATTTATTTTTATTGTACTGATTTAACATAATATGTCATTCAGATTTGTTATGTGTTTCTCTAAAAAAATTTTTCAGATTTCAAGAGATAAGTTTAAATAATTGACTGATTCACTGTCACTGGTTAATGTCGTCATGTGTTTTCGTATAAATGGTTGGTATTTTATGGTGGAAATACTTGTTCTGAAGACATATATAGTGTATTAAAAGACGAAAGAAAGCACTTAGTATTTTGGAGTCCAGCTCTTCTTTTCATTTCTGTGCTGATTGTCATTTTTACTTTGTTTCTTGGGAGATGTGGATACAGTGGAGTTGGAAATATAATTACAGTATCTACATTAAAGGAAAGACAGCAGAAAAAATAAAACTTTTAATTTAATGTATTAAAATATTATTGGAATACATCTTTATTTTTATTTATTTAGTGTTTGTTGACAAGTGTAATGGACTCATCCAGAAGGACCTATTTTAACCACTGATTGGGCTCAGAGAGTAAAACATAGTACAAACGTAAAAAGTAGAAAAGTTAACAAATGTAGGTAGAGTTATAGTTCATAGGTTCATAGGTAGGTACTAGGCTTTCTGCCCAACGGCATTTATAAGCCTAGCCAGAATGTGTTGGCTTTTGCTACCCTTTTAGATTAGTTTCCTATGCCTCTGTCAGCAGAGCCACTGAATTGATCCCCAGGGTAAATTTTCGGTTTCCCATCCACTCATCAAGATTTCTCTTAAAGAGGGTCAGTGAGGTGCTCTGCTTAATGTAGATTGGAATCTTGTTCCAGAGAAAGGGAAGTCTCTGGGACAGGAACCTATCCATCCAGCATGTCCTATTTATTGTTGTGGTGAGGTTTAGATCTCTAGAGCATGTGTCTCTAAGTGATTTGGTTTTCTTTAGGTGGAGCATGTCCATCAGTTCTGGGTTTGACATGGCCTTGTATGTCAGGCAGAGATCACCTCTGAGTAGGTGATATCGAGTACAGCTAGAGTTTCTTTAGTCAAGCAACATAGGGCATCTGTTTGAGGCCGGTAATCCTCTTGGTGAGGTACTTCTGTGGTCTTTCTAGCTGTTGCAGGTGTCTAGTAAGGTACATCCCAAATGGGGCATTGTACTCTATGATTGGCCTGATGAGAGATGAGTAGAGAGGCACAATAACCTCTTTTGATCTAGATGCGAACCCTTTTGTGATTAGGTGGGCCACATAGAAGGATTTTCTAACCACTTTGGCAATGTGGTTATCAAAGGAGAGATTACTATCCACTTGGGTCCCCAGATCCCTAATTACATCTTCCGTAGTTAGAGGACTACCACCTATGTGGTAGTTTGTGGGTACTTTGTTTTTCCCAAAGGGGATGACTATGCACTTTTTGGCATTTAGCTTGAGGCCATGATTCTGATACCAGGTATCCGTCTCAGTGAGACCCTTCTGGAGGATGTCTGTGTCAGCCAGAGAGTAGATTATGGCCCTTAGTTTGCAGTCATCTGCGAACTTGGTAAGCCACAGCCATCCTGTGTTTGCCTGTACCTCAGAGAAGTATATACTGAACAGGAGGGGTCCCAGAACTGAGCCCTGGGGGACACCACTTGTAACCAGTTTAGAGTCGGACCTAGCACCCGCAACTCTTACCGAGTGGGTTCTATCTGTGAGCCAGTTGGCAACCCATCTCGTGACATAGGGGTTAATGTTCAGGCTGGTGAGCTTGTCTATAATACCAGAGTGGGGAATGGTGTCAAAGGCCTTGGCGAGGTCTAGGCAGGCTGTGTGGACCACCTTTCCCTTATCTATAGCCTTGGTAACTGTTTCAAAGAAGTCTACCAGGTTTAGGAGGCAAGATCTGCCCTTAACAAAGCCAAATTGGGTAGGGTCCAATGTTTGGAGGTTCCCAATATCTTTGTTAATGAGTTCCATGATGATGCGCTGCACAGCTTTATAGACCAAGCTAGTTAGGCTTATAGGGCGATATTTCCCTGGGTCCGTTGTGGCTCCACCTTTGTGGAGTGAGATAAGTGTTGCTGTATGCCATTCCGTGGGAACATAGCCTGTGGAAAGGCTGAGTTTGAACAGTGTATTAAGGTGAGGGGGTTAGTATTTTGGAGCTTGTGTAAGATGCAGCCTGGGACACCATCTAGTCCCATTGATGCTGTGTTTTTGGCTTTGGAGAGGGCTGTTTTAACCTGTGTGTCTGTGATTACTGGGTATCTACTTTCTTCAGGAATGGTCAAGGGCCCTTTTGGGGGTGAGAGGGGGGTGAAGTTTGCACTGAACCTGTCAGCCAGGACATTGGCAATGTCTGTTGGTTCAGTGTATTTTGTGCCATTCTGCACTAACTCAGAGCAGATCTGAGAGTTGCCACTTAGATTCTTGACATAGCTAAAGAATGCTTTGTGGTTATCTTTAGAGTCTTTGGCAATTTTTCTTTCGAAGCAAGCCTTGGATGATTTTATGAGGGATCATAGTTTCTTGCTGATACTGATCAGGGATGTCTTCCCTTCTTGGGATTTTGCTCTATTCTGTACTAGTTTCCTTCTTCTATTACATAGCTTATTTATGGCAGGGGTCCACCAGACAGGTTTCATCTTTTTGGAGGAGTGAGTCTAGGTTTTGCTTGGGATAGCCTGATCCATGCACTCTTGTAGGTGGTCATAGAGTGCATTTGTAAAGGTTTCTGCAGCTTGGACAGCATTATCCTTTATCATGGGGGCTTTGAAACTTACCACCTTGGTCTTAAGTAGTGGGAAGTTTGCTTTTGAAAAGTTTTTCACAGTGGTTTCCTTGTCTGGGGGTGGGGTCGGGATGTGAATGATCAGAGTGATTAGTTTATGGTCTGATCTAACCAGTGAGGGTTTTACCTCCGGTGTGGAACATCGGTCACCCACGTTAGTGATAACCAGGTCCAATATGTTGTCACCTCTTGTGGGAGTGGTGACCAGTTGGTCCAGGGTGTTTGCATTTATAAACTCTAGGAAGCAGCATTGGGCAAAGGAGTTAGTAGTTGAGTAGTTCTCTCAGTTTATGTTTGGGTAATTGAACTCTCCCAATATCACGGTGTTAGGTAGCACCTTCGTATTTTCCAGTGTTTTCAGAAATGCTGAATGGGAGTCCTGGGACATGGTGGGTGATCTGTAACAAGCTACAATTTGAAATGCAGTTTTGCCCATTGTTAGTTGCACATGGATTGTCTCTGAGGCATTGTACTGTGCCACTAACCTGGAGGTGTGGGTATCCTTGATGAATATGGATGCACCCTCACTTTTGTATTTCGTTCCAGGTTCTGTGGCCGAAAAGCATGGTATGAGTTGTAACCTGGTAGTGCTGGGGTGCTCTCTGGAGCCTTAAACCAAGTTTCTGTTACTGCACAGATATCGATTTCCTCCATACTGAGGAGTGCCTCAAGTGCATGCATTTTGAGGTTTAGACTTCTGGCATTGAGTAGCATCGCCCACAGTTTTTGGTTTCTTGTGCTGCTTAAGGAGGTGGGTTTGTCTTTTGAACCTTACCTAAAAAAGGCACTATGGGGGTGGCCAGTATTCGAAAGCCTTAGGGTGACAGGTTCAAGCCGTCCCTTGCAAAGCAATGTGGCTTGTCGAGCATGTCATCCCAGGCTGACAGACACTGGATCCTCTTAGAATGACACCAGAAGCTTAGCCAATTGTTGAAATTGATAATTTTTTTCTTTATACTGTGGCATCATTCTAGGTGAGGGCAGTATGCTACTCAGGGTCAGGGTCATACCAGCCTGGGCTATGTGATTAGAGAGCTTCTCCGTGTCTCTTTTCATGTAGTCCAGGGAGGTATGTCTCAGGTCATTCACACCAACATGGACAATGACAGAGTCATATTTGTACTTGTTTTGGAGTGACCTGAGTGCTTGTGTTATGTGGCAGATCCTGGCACCTGACAGACAGCTTACAGTAACCTTCTCTTTGTTCAGCCTAGTGAGCGGGATCTCAGTGTTCCTGATTATAGAGTCACCTATTACTAGTGTGCTGGGTGTGTTATTTAGCCTTAAGGGCTGCGATTGTGTGGCACAATGATTTTGTGAAGTATGTGTTTCGTGGTTTGTGTTGGGGGTGGAGGTTGCTTGGGTATCTGCTTTGGACGTCTCTGCTGCTTTTGCAGATTTTTATTAAGAGCCTCTGGGTATGTTTTTGTGTGTTTATGTGTGTTTTTTGCTGGTGCAGGTATGACAAGTCTATGTGAGACTGGTGGTGTGGTGCAAGTAATTCCCTTCTCCTCATGACTGGCTGTTCCAGCCTTGGGTTGAGAGAGCTTGGCCTCCAGTTTGGCTACATAGTTGCATCTCTCGCATATATTTGTGTTGGGTGCTAGGAGGAGAGGGTTGTCAGTGTACATGAGGCAATTGTAACATTGCCTCAAGATGCCCAGATTCACCAGCTGAACTGGAGAGTACACCTGAAACTGCTCTTTGGACATGCTTGGATAGGTAAGGTGGGTTGTTTTGTTGACTGTCCTGTAGGGATGAATAGAGAGCCTTGTAGTATAGGAGGATCTAGTGCTAGGGTTTATTAGTGCTTGCTATGAGTTATGAGTAAGTGCTAGGTTGTAAAGTGAATGGTTTGAGTGCTTAAGTTGAAGGTTTGACTAGTTTCAAGGGAAAAATTGAAGAGGAGACTTTGTGGAGCCAGGAATAGTTTAACCCTAGCTAACCGGCACTGCCCGGCAGGCAAAACCTTGCACAAGTGGGTTTTAAAGCAGGGAAATGAAAGAGATAGGAATTAGCTCAAAATGGCCAATCAACTACTAATTTCTGGGCAGAAACCACTCCTCCAAGGAAAGATAGGCTACTCAAAGCTCCCCACTCCCACTGGTGAACAGAGAAACGTCCTTCTATCCAAGTAAGGTATGGGCAAACACAGAAACTTTGCAACACAGCCTTGGATTCAGCAAGGACCTGAAAACCAGACTATACTAGCTTAGAAAGGCAGAAATAACAAGTATCTTTTTTTTTTTTTGAAGTAAAAAAACAGTCAGTAAAACACTTTAAATGCACAGAGAAAAGGCTATCGCACTTGAGTGTGTAGCCTACAACAGTTAAACAGTTACTTTAAACACAGATATGACTTTTTCAAAGTACAGGTAACAATAAGTACACTATGGAACAAAAATGAGCTTTCTTATATCACAGAAACGCTAGAAATCAGCATTTTAGGCGGGAATAGCTACAAACAACAAGTAGAAGCAGGAAAATGATACTTAATCACTCCAAAGTCTCTCTTTAGTCTCTCTGCCACTGTAGAACTTTGCAGGACACCACGAGGAGCATGCCGAGCTGTATACAAGCACAAAACTGCGCACAAGCAGGTTTCAAAGCAGGGAAATGAAAGAGATAGGAATTAGCTCAAAATGGTCAATCAACTACTAATTTCTGGGCAGAAACCACTCCTCCAAGGAAAGATAGGCTGCTCAAAGCTCCTCACTCTCACTGGTGAACAGAGAAATTTCCTTCTATCCAAGTAAGGTATGGGCAAACACAGAAACATTGTAACACAGCCCTGGATTCAGCAAGGTCCTGAAAACCAGACTATACTAGCTTAGAAAGGCAGAAATAACAAGTATCTTTTTTTTAAGGCAAAAAAACGTCAGTAAAACACTTTAAATGCACAGAAAAAGGCTATTGCACTTGAGTGTGTAGCCTACAACAGTTAAACAGTTACTTTAAACACAGATACAACTTTTTCAAAGTGCAGGTAACAATAAGTACACTATGGAACAAAAACAAGCTTTTTTATATCACAGAAACGCTAGAAAACAGCATTTTAGGCATTTGATGTAACTGCAAATCAAGGTAAATTAAAACCTACAAGTGATTTAGAAACATTCATTACTGTTTCACCATCAGGTTTCAGTACTGATCCAGCTAAATGGGAAATAAATGCAGATCTAATTCATTACTTCACCCAAAATATGCCATCTTAAACTTTGGAATCTAATTTGAAATCAACATCTAAGCAGCTTGGCAAAAAAGTAAGATATGCAAAAAACATTTTTTACAGGAAAATGAGTAATGGTAAGGTATTTAAAAGAGACTGGCTAATATTCTCAGAATACACAGCCAAAGTGTACTGCTATGTGTGCATGTTATTTATAAGTTTAATGAGTCATCTAATCAGTTTCAAACTGGATTTGATGACTGGAAAAATGCATATGCAAGGATCACGCTGCATGAAAAATCAAAAGAACATCTCACTGCAATATCTACAATGCCACAATGCCAAAAGTCTTTACAAACTGATAATTATAAATGGAAATGCAAAAATTAAGTAATTACTGGACTGAGGTTTTAAGAAGTTTAGTTGCTGTGGCTAAATTCCTGGTAGAAAGAGGTTTGGGTTTTCATGGTGATAATGAACTACATAACAATCCTAACAATGGCACTTTCTCGGATGCATTGATCTTTTGTCGGAGTTTGATCCTTTTCTCAAAGAACACATAAAAAGATATGGAAATCCAAGCAGCAGAAATATTTCATACCTAACTTTGACCACATATGAAGAATTTATAAATTTATTAAGATTAAAAGTTTTGACGCAGATCAAATCTGAAATTAATGAAGCAAATATTTTGGATTGAGTATAGATTCATCCCCAGATATAAGTCAGACAGATCAATTGTCAATCTTTATTCATTATGTATCAAAAGATAGCGAAGTACATGAGCACTTCTTAATGTTTGTTCCCATTGAAAAACAAAAATATCTTTTTAACACAGTAGTATCTACATTTGACAAACATGGAACAGACATAGCAAATTGCAAATCTCAATCATATGACAATGCCAGTAATATCAGTGGGATATATTCTGGACTCTAAGCCAGCATCCAAGAAATCAACAAACTGGCAGTATGGCTCACAGCCTAAATTTACTAGGAATCAGGTCTGCAGAAAGCTGTTTGCCTGCCATTATTTTTTTCAGGTTTTTGCAGTCACTCTACACATTCTTTGCAGCCTCACCAGAAAGATGGTCTAAACTAAATATGATGGAAAATGCAATTTATTTTAAAAATCTATCACATACAAGATGGTCATCCCGATATGATGCTGTCAGATCACTGAAGATAAATTACAATCAAATTTGTGCAATACTACTTGATATCTCAGAATGTCAAAAACAAAAATCCACAGTGGTTCATGAAGCAAAAGCTTTGATAAACAAGCTAAATAGATTAGAAATAGCATTAATCACAGTCATTTGGGAAGATATTCTGAAAAATATTGATAGAATAAATAAAGCACTTCAGAAACTTGAAAATGAGTTGTGCACAACTGCAAAATTATATACTGGACTTCTGGATTATTTAGTTGAGGTTCGAGTCAAGGATAAATTTGATGATTTTGAAAAAAAATGGCTAAAGACCTTCTTCAAAACTCTAATTAGAAACAATGCAAAGAGTGAAATCAGAAGAAAAGGAGTCCATTTAAAGAAACACCAGAGGAATTGGTACAAAAATTGACTGCAAAAGATGCATTTTGAATTAATATTTTTATTGTATTCTAGCTGTATTAGTTACAGAAATGACAAAACAACATGCAGCATACAGTATGTTGCATGATACCTTCGGTTTCCTTTCAGACAGATCTCTAACAAAAGATGAAGTTAAACTGAAAGCCAGAGACTTAGTTATTATATATTCATCAGACTTGGAAGAAGACTTTATTGATGAATATCTTCTGTTTTCGTCATTGTACACGGACAAGTCAGTAATTGAAGTGACTCAACTGATAAAATCCCAAATAAAAAATTAACTTGCTACAAGTTTTCAAAATGTACATATTGTGTTGAGGCTTTATTTATCAATAATTGGAACAAATGCAGAAGGAGAAAGATTGTTCTAAACTTAAGAAAATTAAGAATTATATGCGCTCAACTATGAGCCAGGATCGCCTATCGTCTTTGGCTCTTTTGTGTACTGAAAGTGACATTACTCATGATATGGACTTCAAAGACATTATTAAAGACTTTGCTGAAAAGAAAAGTCAAAGAAAGAATATTTCTTAGGAAATAGCTAATAATTTTGAATTGTTGGTTCTGTAATGTAATTTTGAATTTTAGCTAAATTAGATTTCTGCCTCTCACTCGTTTTTTCTTATTAATTTCTTTTTTCAATTTGTATGCCTCCTTCGTAGGCCCTAAAAATTTTGTAGGCCCTAGTCACTGTGCTCACAGTGCCTAATGGAAATCCGGCCCTGCCTGACAGCCTGCCTGCTGTACCTAAGAAAGCAGATAGAATGTACAGAGTTCTTCAGTATTTCACATTTCTATGCACTCACCCCCAGCCTGTTCCAGCAGCTATAGCTTTACTCAATTAAGCTGCTGCCAAGCATTTTGCCAATTCTAATCCATCCCCTTATGCCAAGGATGGATAAATAACTGATACGTTTGAGGGAAAATGTATGCTTCTGCATCTTCATTTTTTTATAATTTTGAATTGCCAGACTCATATATTAAAGTTAATGCTGACTAATTGTGAAAGTATGATTAATATTTTATCTGCAGTTCCTTCCTGTGAGGAACATCTGCTTTCTGTGGTTTAGTTTCTTCTATTTTTCAGGTCATTATCTCAGTGTTTAAAGTGTGTTTATGACTCTGTCGATACTATATCCAGGGCTTTTGCCACTGGTACTGTGTTGAGGAGGTTTGCCTGGCTGCATTCTCAAAACCTTCAGAAGATGTAAAAAATGAGATTTTAAATTCACCTTTGGACAGAGATGTAGGTTTTGGTGCTTCTGCTGCACAGATTATCAAAAATATGCTGAAAGTGGTAAGCTGATACAAGGAATCGCTCAGATTTTTCAACCTTCTTCTAAATTTTCAAAGTTTTTTTCATGCTCTCTCATCCAACTTAGGCAAGAAACAGTCTCATCAATATGCCGATAAGCAGACATTCAAAAAACTGTCAGGGAGGTTCAAAAAAGAAAGCAGGAACCACCCCCACAAAACAAAGGACAGTCATATAAGTCAGAATGACTATGTAAAGGACCATACCCCCCCCCCCTTGCAGTTCCATATCCCTTCCAGAATGTCTGATTCTCTATTTCTCTCTTTGGCATAATATTGTTTCAGACAAATGGGTTCTGAGACTGATGCAGCAGAGGTACAGAGGAAAGTGAGAAGAAATTCCTCCTTTCCAGGGAATTATTCAACATCAACCAGATCTAATCACACTGCTCCCTCCTGTCCTAGAGCACATGTTTTCTTAGGGGGTAATAAAACAATTCTGCCTTCTCAGTGGAGAACAGATTTTTATTCAAGAATGTTTCTGGTGCCAGAGAAAGAAAATGGCTGGAGATTAGTTCTGGACATTTTCTTCCTAAATCAGTTTGTGATTGTGCCCAAGTTCAAAATGTTTTCTCTACAAAATCTTTTACACCTTCTTCTACATTTGAAGTTTTTTGTAACTTTAAATTTAAAAGATGCTTATCATCATATCCCTATCCATCTGGATATCAGACATATCTTAAGGTTTTATGTGTCTTGATTATATTATCAGTTCTTTCCCTTAACCTTTGGGCTATGCACTGCTGCAAGATTGCTTACAGAGTGTCTAGCTCCAGTTATGGCTCACTACTGGCTACAGAGTATCCACATTTTTCTTTTTTCCATATTTAGATTACTTGCTTATCTTTGCAGAGTCTTTTTCAAAGTGTCAGTAATCTCTCACTTGGGTGAAAGATCTGTGCAGGCTGGAATTCCAAGAAAACATCAAACATCCAGAAGTCTTTTTTGACTCCATCATACAGGATTATGCTCCTGGAGTATCTGCTGGACACCTCAGTGCAAAGATCTTTTCTTCCATAGGAAAAAAAAAAGATCCATATTTAGATCTATTCTAGGGATTTTACACTCAGACCTCAGTCACTGAGAGGGAATACCTCAGGATTCTAGGTTTCATGGTATCTATGATTCTCATGATACTGCTGGCAAGACTCCACATGAGAAAGATACAATGGTATCTGAAGTCTCTTTGGTCCCAGCACCAACACTCATTATCTTTTCAGATTCCAATTCTGGGATTTGTGAGAAGAGAAATCACGTAATGGAGACATCAAATATCCCTGAATCCAGGTCCCCCTTCTCCCACCCTGCTCCAAAGCAAACTGTCAGCACAGACACCATGGATTTTGTTTGGGGAACAATGTCAAGGGGGATAAAATTGTAAGGTATCTAGGACTACAAAGACCAACACAAGCACAGAAATGTAAAAAAATGATTTCCATTATCAAGTCAATTAACTCTCTGAATCACCTATTGTCTCCAGGCCCACTTCAAATTGTTTCAGACAATACCACACTGATATAATACATAAATAAGCAAGAGGGATCCAGGTCTTATCCCTTATGCAGACCAGCCATATTAGCATAGGATATAGCTTTGCATCACAATCACACTCTCGTGGCTTCCTAAAGTCTATCAGAGCAAATTGTGAGGCATATTAGCATGATAAAGACAGACCCTCGTAAATGGAAACTAGATCAGCATAACTAGCACCCATTCAGGGATAGTGTTTCTCTGGTTTTGCATTATTTGTGTGAGTTACTTTCCTATGGCCTGTCTTACTCCTCTATCAAAGTTTGTCAGCCATTTCAGCATGTCTGCCAGTAGATCCCCTCTTTCAAGGCATTCCCATGTCAATATATTTTCTGAATGGGGCTTTTCATAAGAGACCTCCGAGAAAACCACTGGCTCTTCCTTGGGATCTTAATTTTGTGATAGAGATGCTAACACTTGCTCCATTTAAATAGGCTTATCTGGCTGATTTAATGTTCTTAACATGGAAAAAGTTTTAATAGTTGCCCTGACCTCTGCAAGAAGTGTATCTGAGTTGCAAGTTCTTATGGTGGGTCAAACTTATCTCATTTTCTAGAATGACAGGGTTTCCTTGAGAACTAATCATTCTTTTATGCCTAAAGTAGTATCCAAGTTTACTTTAAGCCAAACTATCCATCTCCCTGTGTTTGTTCCTGAACACCCAAATGAGGGAGAAAGCATACGTCATACCTTAGATCCCCACAGACAACTTGGGTATTATCTTGACAGAACAAAATCTTTCAGAGCTTCCAATCAGTTGTTCATTTTTGTGAAGGAATAAAAAAGGGACAGCTTGTGTCAAAACAGGCTATTTCCAAATGGTTGTTGCAGGCTATTACCTTTTGTTATTCCCACCACAACAAAACTATTCCAGACAGGGTCAAGGCACAATCTACCAGGGCATTAGCTTCATCTATGTTTTTTTTTTGGAAAGGGCTGGACCCCAGAAGTATTCTAGAAGTAGCAACTTGGTCCTCTGGACATACTTTTACAAAGCATTACAAGCTACATTCCTTCTCCAGGTCTAAGTCAAGCTTTGTTAGGACCATTCTTCTTCCACCTTCCTGTTGTTCTAAGCTAAGGTAAACTATCTATATAGCTTAAGCTATTGCAGCAGTGATCAATATGATGAATATAAAACAATTGTGTAAGTAAACTTACCATAACAGTATATGTTTGAATGATCACTGCTGCAATAACCACTCTCTCCCTTCACCCACTTGTTTCTTCTGTGTATTTTTTATGCCAGGGTTTGGACATTTATTTTTTGTTGTTCCTAGCAATGTCCTCTCAGGGCTCAGCCTCCCTTTCTCAGTTGACATGAACTCTCAAGGACTTACTGCCCCAAACTGTCTTTTTAGTCAGCTCAACTTGAGCAGACTAATGGTTCAGGCACACTGAAGGTGCTGTGAAGCTTTGTTGGAAGCTGGCTCGCTGTTATATACTATATAGGATATAACCCCTATAGCTTAGCCTACTGCACCAGTAATCATTCAATCATCTACTGTTATGGTAAGTTTACTTACACAACTGTACTTTCTCTTACGTAGCTTCAAAGCAGCTCAGTCCAGTAGTTAATTAGTTCTCAAGCAGTTTTATGCAGTTCTCAAACAATTAACCAGTTTCACATTAAACAATTTTAAGTAGGTCTTGAGTGGATCTCCTCTTAAACAGTTTTTAAGCATTTTACAAGCAGTTCTAAACGGTTTTCTCTTAAGTAGTTTTAAGCAGTATTCCTTGTAAGTACTTCTCAAGAAATTCCTAGTTTCCATAGTTTCCTTTTAAACAATTTTAATAAATTCTTGAGGAGTTTTCCTCTTAAGTAGTTGTTAAGCAGCTTTCAAGCAAATGTTCCTCATTTGATCATTGCTGCAATGGCCTAAGCTATATGAGTTATATCCTGCTTAAGACATAACAGATGGACAGCTTACAAACCTTAAGAGTAGCTTCCATGTGCCCAGATCATTGGAAGCTCAATCAAAGCAAGGAAAATAACTAGTGGTCTGGTCACCGAGCCCTTCTTTTTTGCCACTGAAGCACAGGCTTTCAAGGACTGATTGTTGGCTACTGTTTGTCCATTACTGAGCAGGTAAGTTCCCTTCAGGGAGAACACCATGCACATTTTATTTTCATGACTAAAATAGTACTTTTATTAAATATTTTTTCTTGTTAGCTTGATTTTACTGTTTTGGGACTGTCATTAGACATTTCTGTCAGGTGAACTAGTGTGGTTCTTTTACTGTTATTCGTGTAAACGTTTATTTTTGACAAGTCTTCTTACTTTGTATTGATAATTTTATAAATTATGTTTAGGAGCTGGGGCAAGTGTGTTTTGTGCTGGTCACTGTGTTATTTTTGAAGAAATAATATTTTTGTGATACTTACCTTTTACTAACTACTGCTGACATTGCTAGCCCTGTTTCAGGCTTCTTTCTCAACTTAACTATGGAACAGCTTACCATTGCCCCAGTTCTTCCTTTCTTTGGGCACAAGCAAAACAGAATTTCTAGACAGCCTTTGCCATTTCAGCAGGCTGCTTCCTTGCCTTAGCCAGAGATGGGGGACCTCCACAGTGGCCATTTCAGGTTCCTCCGGCCACTCATCTTTTTATTGGATTCCTCTGGTGTAGTTCCTTCTGCCAGCATGAACCAAGGGTTAGACACATCCTGTGTAGCTGTTGAGGTTCCTTGATAGGCATGGGAGAACCACTCTCACTAGTTTCAGAGGAAGGAGCAGTGAATGCTTCTCTGCCTGGCTGTACTAAGATGCCTGTTCCCCAGAGTGATGTCTGTTTCATGAGTTGGTCTGCTTCTATGGAGTCTCCTGTTTAAAAGAAGCAAAATGTTAAATGTTTATCTTCTCCTGTCTCTGTTTCCTTAGATAGGGAAGATTTATTGGGCTTAGTTCAGGCTTTTAACCCTTCACATTCCACATTCTGGTTTTACTGGTAAAAGAAAAGTAAACTATTCACTTTCAGGCAATTCTCTCTGTGATGGACAGGGAATATAATTTCATGGAGCATTTTCAGTTATTACACCTCAGGCATCAGATTCTGTTTCTGAGGAGAGCTTTTCTTCTGATGTTCCCTTTGAAGGATTTTCCTACTCTGAAACTATTCCTAGAATGAATTAATATTTTTCATTGGGAACAAACTGGCATTCCAGTTTATTTAAAAAATAGTATGATTTATTACAATTAGAATTTCTTCAGTCTATGGCTGTTTCCCCTGCATTTCCAGATTTGGAGGATGTTTTTATTACTGTCTGCACCATGCCTAAGAGCCAGCCTGCAACCCCTAACCAGGCAGATAAACTGCATTATGTTTCTCAGTCTTATAAATATTTTTTTCTAATCCAAGATCTGACCCTGCAGTGATTTTCTTATCAAATCATTTTGCAACTAAAACATCTATTAAATTCTAATCCTTCTCCCTCTGACAAGGATGGGAAAGATTTTTATAGATATGAGAAAAGCATTTCTTCTTCTACTGTTCTTATTTTTAAATTCTTATTTGACAGCTGTCAAAGTTTTTGTTTGCTTCTTTTGAAAATATGAGGAACATTATTGCCTATTTTCATTCTTCTGAAAGTATATCTTCTTTAAATGTTTAAGACTCATCTGAGGCTTCTTCCATAGCAGTAGCATCTGTGTCAGTTATGATAAGACTTCTACGCTTACATTCTACAAACATGTCTCAAGGTATAAAAGCTGAAATTTTGAATTTTTCCTTTGATACTGAGGTTGTATTTGGACCATCTACTGCTGAAGTACTGAAAAAATGTGGTGAGAGAGAAAAAAATGATTCAAGGGGTGACTCAGTTTTTTAGTCTTTGTTCATAGGTTCATAGGTAGGTACTAGGCTATTGGCCCAAGGGCCTATGTAAGCCTAGCCAACAAGGTTCCCTGGCTTACACCACCCAAGAAAGTTATTTTCCTGTGCCACTGTCAAGCAGAGGCACAGAAGTGATCCCCGGGGTACATTTCCTATTTCCCATCCACTCATCAAGATTTTTCTTGAAGAGTGTTAATGAAGAACTTTGTTTGACATAGATAGGTAGCCTGTTCCAGAGTATGGGAAGTCTCTGGGACAGGAATCTATCCCTCCAGCATGTCCTGTTTATTGTGATGACAAGATTTAGGTCCCTAGAGCGTGTAGCTCGGAGGGATTGGGATTTCTTTAGGTGTAGCATGTCCAACAGCTCTGGGTTTGACATAGCTTTATATGTTAGGCAGAGATCCCCTGAGAATAGGTGATATGCTACGGAGTAAAGCTAGAGTTTTTTGAGGCGGTCAATGTAGGGCATTTGTATGAAGCCAGTAATCCTCTTTGTGAGGTACTTCTGTGGCCTTTCCAGCTGCTGCAGATGTCTTGTGAGGTACATTCCAAAAGGGGCGTTGTAATTTATAATGGGTCTAATGAGTGTTGAGTCGAGAGGAACAATTACCTCTTTTTTCCTGGATGAGAAACCTTTTATGATGAGGTGTACCATGTAGAAGGACTTCCTGACTACTGTGGCGATGTGATTATCAAAGGAGAGACTACTGTCCACCTGGACCCCAAGGTCTCTTATCACACATTCGGTGTTAAGTAGATTGCTGCCTATGTGGTAGTTCATGGGTACAGAGTTTTTACCAAAGGGGATGACGTTGCACTTTTTGGCATTGAGCTTGAGGCCATGGTTCTGACACCAGGCATCTGTCTCAGCGAGGCCCTTCTGTAGGATGTCCACATCATTTGGGAACTTGACTATGGCTCCTAGTTTGCAGTCATCTGCAAACTTCATTAGCTAGAGGCCTTCTGTGTTAGCCTGTACTTCAGAGAAGTAGATACCAAACAGGAGAGGTCCCAGGATGGAACCCTTTTGTACTCCACTTGCCACTGTTTTGAGGTCAGATTTGGAGTCTGCAACTTTTGCAGTGTGGGTTCTGTCAGTGAGCCAGTTGGCAACCCATCTTGTGATGTAGGGATTTATACCTATTTTAGTGAGTTTAGCTATACTTCCAGAATGGGGGATGGTGTTGAAAGCCTTGGCGAGGTCAAGATAGGCTGTGTGAAACACCTTACCCTCATCTACGGCTTTGGTGACTGCCTCAAGGAGGTCAATCAGGTTCAGGAGGCATGATCTGCCTTTCACAAACCCAAACTGGGTGGGATCCAGAGTTTGGAGGTTACCAATGTCTTTGTTTATGAGTTCCATGATGATACATTCCATGGCCTTGCAGACCAGGCTCATCAGGCTAATAGGTCAATAGTTCCCATGATCAGTGGTGGCTCCCCCTTTGTGGAGTGGGATAACTGTTGCTGTGTGCCATTCAGTGAGCACAAAGCCTGATGCTAGGCTATTATTGAACATGGTGCTTAAGTTGGGAGCCAGTTTGTTCTGAAGTTCATGTAAAACGCAGCCTGGGATATTGTCCGGTCCCATGGATGCTGTGTTTTTTACTTTAGAGAGTGCAGCTTTTACCTGCGCAGTTGTGATTACAAGGACTCTGTATTCTTCCTGTATAGATATGGGCCCTTTAGGGGGTGGAGAGGGTAAAGTTAGCACTGAACCTATCTGCCAGGATGTTGGCAATATCAGTTGGTTCTGTAATTTTTGTGCCGTTGTGCTGTAACTCAGAGCAGATCTGGGATGTTTCCATAGAGATTCTTAACATAGCTATAGAATGCTTTGCGGTTGTCCTTAGAATTAGTGGCGATTTTATTTTCATAGCTAGCTTTGGAGAATCTTATAAGGGATCTCAGCTTCTTACTGAGGCTGACCAGGGAGCCCCTCCACTCATGGGATTTTACTCTCTTTTGCAACAGTTTCTTCCTTCTGTTGTACAGTTTGTTTATGGCAGGGGACCACCAGATTGGCTTCCTTTTTTGGAGGATAGCGTCTTGGTTCTGTTTGGGATAATGCTATCCATGCACTCGTGTAAGTGCTTATAGAGTGAGTGCATTTGTGTAGGATTTAGCAGTTGTAACTGTATTGTGCATCTGCATGGGTGTCATGAAGTTCACCACTTCTGTCTTAAGAAGCATGAAGTTTTCTTTGGAGAAATGTTTTATTGTGGTTTCCTTAATGGGGGATGGGAGCGGGATGTGGATATCAAGGGTGATTAGCTTATGGTCGGATCGGACCAACAAGGAGTTGACATCAGGTGTGGAACACCGGTCACTCATGTTGGTAATGACTAGGTCTAGGATATTGTTGCCCCTGGTGGGGGTGTGGATAAGTTGATCCAGGGCATTGGAGTTTATGAATTCCAGAAAGCTAAGGAGTTGGTACACGAGTAGTTTTCCCAGTTAATGGTGGGGTAGTTGAAGTCGCCCATTATTAGGGTGTTTGGTTGAACCCTAATATTTTCCAGTACATCAAGAAAAGAGGAGTTGGAATCCTGGGGCATGGTGGGGGATCTGTAGCAAGCTACAATTTGGATTGCAGTTTTGCCCAGTGTTAGTTGCACTTGGATGACCTCGGATGCATTATGCTGAGCAACTAGCCTGGAGGTGTGGATATCCTTAATTAATATGGACACACCTCTGCCTTTGGTGTTTCGGTCCAGGTTACATGGCCGAAAAGTGCAGTATGAGTTATAGCCTGGTAGTGCAGGGGTGCTTTCTGGAGCCTTAAACCAGGTCTCAGTCACTGCACAGATATCAATGTTCTCCATTTTAAGGAGTGCCTCGAGTGAGTGCATTTGTTAAACATTTTATCCCTATTTCAGGATACTTCTACAAAAAGCAATTTAAAAAGATTCAGGAATTTTCAGGCAAGCAGACTTTCAAGAGGACAGTCCTACAAGTCAGACTATCTAAAAATCTCCTCTCCCACTCTAGCAATGCTTAATTCTTCTCTTCCTATTTTTGTATATTCACTTCTCTATTTAGCAAGTCAAATAAGAGTTCTGATGGCTATGGGAGTCCCTATCTCCTTTCTGGGATTTTCTCCTAATAATCCGGATCAAGCTTATTTAATTTCTTCTGTCTTTCAGCATCTGTTGCTATGGGGTAATAGATACTGTCCATTTTTCTCTCAACGGAAAAGGGTTTTATCTAGGATGTTTGTGGATAAAAGAAAGAAACTTCATGGAGACTAGTCTTTCCTTTCTCACTCAATAGAAATTCCAAATCTCAAAATGCTATCCCTTCACAACTTGTTACCACTTTTTTACCCTTTCAGTTTTTTGAAAACCTAGATTAAAAACTGTTCATCTCCAATTTCCTATAGCCACAGTTTTTAAAACACTTTTAAGATTTTCTGTGTCTGGATTACACTTTCAGTTATCTGCATTATCCTTTAGGTCATTACTTCTTCAAGGCTCCAGTGGTAGTCTATTGCAGACTGTGAGATATTCCATGTTTTCCTTATTTAGACAACTTTCTTATCTTTGCAGAGTTTATTCCTAAGTGTCAGGAATCTCTCACTTGGTAACAGATCTCCCTCTCATACTAGGTTTCCAGGACAGCATTTAAAAATCTTATCTTATACCATTCCACACAATGGAACTCCTGGGGTATCTCTTGGATAGTTCTAGTTAAAGAGCTTTTCACCTACATGTTAAAAGTAGATCCCTTGGTAAATTTATTCCTTAGCCTTTTCCACTCAGTCTAGCACTTCTGCAAAGGAATTTCTCAGGAGTTTAGGTTGTGACATTTATGATTTTCATTATTCCTCTATGCAGGACGGACACACACACACACACACACACACACACACACACGCACACACGCACACACGCGCAAGCACACACACACACACACACACACACGCATGCACACACACACACACACACACACACACACACACACACACACACACACACACACACACACACACACACACACACACTTCAATGGTACCTAAAATCTGTATGATCCCAGCATCAGTACCCCCTGCTCTTCCAAACTCCAGTTTTTAAATTTATAAAAATGGAACTGTTTTGGAGGAGAGACTACTTTTATCTGAATCCAGGTCTCTCATCTACATTCGAGCTCCTCTACAGTCTGCAGCAACAGGTCAGACTGTGTTTGGGGGGGGGGGGCTGACTCTTTGAGGGTAAAAGTGCAGGGTATTTGGAACAAAAATGAGAGGCCTAAGCACTTAAACAACAGAGAAAATTGTCAATAAAAATACACTCACCTCTCTCAATCATCTGTTTTCTCTTGGACAGCTACAAGTGATCACAGACTACACCACACAGATGTGAGAGACAAACAAACACGGGGCTTCTAGATTTTACCTTCTGTGCAGGTTAACCATGGTAGCCTGGGAAATAGCAACTCTGTACAACCTCACTCAACAGGCTTCTTACTTTCATTCAGAGCAAAATCTTTCTGGTAGACAAGCTGAGCAGAGCCAGCACAGACTCTCAAAAATGGAAACTGAATCAGGGAGTCTTCCAGGTATGATACAGCTGTGGGAATCATATCAAACAGACATGTCACAACAAACAACTAGCACAATTTTGCTCCAGGATTCCGTGTGGGCAGCCGGGAAAACAGATTAATTCTCCTTTTCTTGGACAAGAATGTTTCTGTATACATTTCCATCCCTTCTACAGATATCCAGAGTCATTCTGAAGATTAAGAAGGACTAAGATCTTTGTAGTGACTCCCTTCTAGATCAGGTAACAGTGGTTCTTCCTTCTTTTGGAATTTGCTAAGGACAGTTGCCAAAAGTTTCCTCACAGACTGGACCACACAAGACAGGGGCTGTTTCATGTTCCCTGACTTCAATCATCTGCAATTGACTACCTGAATGATACAATATTAATACCACTTAGGCATTATTTTTTTCTAAGGACGTGTAATAGGAATTACAGCAGACAAAGAAACCTGCTACTAAAAATCATGTATATTAACTTATGAAAAAGACTTTCCAGTTGGTACAACAATGAGAACCACAATCCTTTTATGGTTATCATTTCTTTGGTTCTATTTGTTTGAGTTTTAATCCTCTAGCATTTTTTTAATCCCATATGAAAGTTAATTTGCAGGCCATTTGAGAATGTCTGCCCATGGATCTTCCACTTTCAAGGTCCTCTCATGTCAAGCTGTTTTTGAAAGTGCTTTTTTACATATCCATCTACCCGTAAAACAGGTGGCTTCTTCCTGTGATCTTAATTTTGTTTTGAAAAAAATATTTTTTATTGCATTTGAACCAGCTCCTCAGGCCAATTTGTGTTCTTATCATGGAAACAGTGTTACTAATCACTTTGACTTCTGCAAGAACAGTGCCTGAGTTGTAAGGTCTTATGGTGGTTCAACCCTATCTCATTTTCCTCAAACATTGTGTTTTCTTGAGAATTAATCCTTCATTTATGCTAAAGTGGTATCCAGGATTACAGTCAACCAAGCTATCAAGCTCCCTATTATCTTTCCAGAATGGCTCCTTTTGCACAGTATGCCCACAGACAACTCAGATACTATCTTGACAAAACTAAAACCTTCAGAAATTCTGTCCAGGTATTCATTTCTTATGAAGGTAAGAATTTATAACAACCAGTGTCAAAATAGACAGTTTGCAAATGGTTGTCCCATGCTACCTCCTGTTGTTATTCTCATCATAATATCTTAATTCCAGGCAGGGTTAAGGCACACTCTACTTTGAACTTGGCTTATTCAGTGGTTCTTTCAAAAGGATGGACTCTAGAAGTATTCTACAGTCAGCATATTTGTCCTCTGTATATGCTTTTACAAAACACTACAAACTATATTCCTTTACTGGGTCTAGTACAGGCTCTGCTAGAACCATTCTCCAGGGGCTCCTGGACCTTCATCCTTCCTTCTCCCTCTCTTTATCAGCTTTGGTTTTCTACCAATACAGCTTAGGCTACTGTCTTTTTTAATTTCTCCAAGTCTTTTGGGTTTCTAAAACCATGACAGGAATGGACCCCATTCCTAAGTCAAAATATGATTAAAGTTCATGAAATTAGTATTGTTTCGATCTTTGATGTTAGCCAGAAGTGCTCTTCACAGCACCCAGAATGTGCCCAGTAATGACTCATTCTGCAAGTTGTATGGCGTTACATGTATCGGTAACATATCTAAGTATGATTGTAAATTCTTTTTTATAAGACCTGTTGCTCCTACTACTATTGGAACTGCCTGGGTATCATTCTTCCACATTGTCCTCATTTCTGGCAGCAAATCATGGTATTTTATGACTTTGTGTCTCTCTGTATGTAAGACACTGTAGTCAATGGGTGTCACAATTTCAATGATCAATGCTACTTTAGTCTTCTTTTCATGGACTACTACATTTGGTTTTCTCGCATCTATTTTTTGAATTGTTGGTAATGGTGATCTCATGTGATATAAACTTCATCATTTTCTATAATTGTTTGTGGCTCATGTTTCCAGTGTTTTTCAGCTACTTCAGTATTAGAAAGTTTGCACAATCCCCATTGCAACAGTCTTGCCACATAATTATGCCTTTCAGTATACAGTCCTTCTGCCATTAGTATATCGCAACCAGCAACAAGATGTGCAACTATTTCTAATTCTGTTTTACAAAACCTATATTTGTCTGTTTCTCCCACATATTAAATGGACTTTGTAAACCAATGTGTATGTAGTCCATTGTCTTGGGCTGCCAATATTAACATTTCATCTTTTGGTTTAAATTCACCTCTCCTTAATCATTCCTGCATTTGATCCTGATCAACATGAGGTGGTTCCAAGAGTTTTCGCTACTTGCAACTATATTTATACATTTTTCACATTTCTTGCCTTCTCATCTGATCCTTCACCTTATATTCTTTCTTTTATTTTTTAGCATATTCTGTTGCTGTCTGATTTTTATCTACTTCTGGTTTGATTTCCATTCCCACTTGATGCCAATATGCTTCTGCTAAATTAAGCAGGGAAGTCATCTTAGATTTATTCTCCTCATGTTTCAAAACTTTCACTACATTTGGGTCTTGTGAGGTCAGCAGACATGTACACAGTCCCATGATTGCAGATCTATACATGTAGTCAATTTTGAAGAGGCCCATACCTCCTTCAGACCTTGAAATATATAATCTTGGTATGCACTGATTTTTATAAATCATTTGATGAGCATGTACCTCCTTCTTTTTTCCTGCCCAACTTATCCAACATCTTTTGGGGCCAGTCAATCACTCCAAAACTGTAAGTTAGGGCAGAAAGAGCAAATTGATTTAGACCTTGGACTTTTTTCCTAGATGTCAACACTGTTTTCAGTTTTAGAGTCTTCTACACAATATTCCTTAGTATGTTTTACGTGCATTTGTTCATGTTTTATTGGTGATCCTTTATCAATTACCAAATATTTATACAGTCATTCTTGCTCAAATTCTTTTGTATCACATTCCTGTCCCAAGCTGATGTTTTCTTGGTACTGCAGCTTTCCTGTTTTTAAGGTTGCTTTTCCACATTTATCAAGACCAAATGACATTCTTGTATCATCTGAAAAAGTTTTGACCACTTACAGTTGTGCTTTCAGTTCCTTGTCTGGTGAACTATACAGTTTTAAATAATCTACAAAAAGAAGATGAGGAGTCTTTACAATTTGTTGTTTTCTGGGAGCCATGACCTAACATGTTAAGTAGACAGCTTAATGGGTTAAGGGCAAGACAAAAGAGCAGCGGTGACAGAGAGTCACCCTGGAATATCCCCTTTGAATTTTGATTCCTAGAATAATAATTTGTCCTTTATCATGGCTTAACTGCAAAGTGGTTTCCCACTGTTTCATAGTCACTGTAATATAGCTAATCAATTGCTTTTATACTCTTCTAACAGTGACACTTCTGGTCTTAATTGCTTTATAGTTTTCTCTAGTTGATACCTCCATGACGGCATTCAGTTTACACCTTCCTTTCCTTTACTACCCCGTGTTTTTGTGGTTAGTTTTATTTTGGTGTTATTAATTTGTTTGCACAGTAATATGTCCTATTTACTTCTGTTATATCGCATGAATCTCTGTGGACAGTCCTTATTACTGTGCTCATTTGTTTTATCAAACTTCTAACTTTTTAGTTTATACTGACTTTCTGTAGTCTATTTCTTTCATTGATATTACTATTTCTGTTCATTAATAAAAGGTTTCAGAGTTTCTTCCTCTGCCACATTCTCCTAGGTTCATAGGTTCAAAGGTATGTACTAGGCTATCGGCCCAAGGGCCTAAGTAAGCCTAGCCAACAAAGTTCCCTGGCTTACGCCAACCCAAGAAAGTTAATTTCCTGTGCCCCTGTTGAGCAGAGCCACAGAACTGATCCCTGGGGTGTATTTCCTATTTCCCATCCACTCATCAAGATTTTTCTTGAAGAGTATTAATGAGGAACTTTGCTTGACATAGATGGGTAGCTTGTTCCAGAGTATGGGAAGTCTCTGGGACAGGAATCTATCCATCCAGTAAGTCCTGTTTATTGTGGTGACAAGGTTTAGGTCCCTAGAGCGTGTAGCTCGGAGGGATTGGGATTTCTTTAGGGGTAGCATGTCCAACATCTCTGGGTTTGACATAGCTTTATATGTTAGGCAGAGATCACCTCGGAGTAGGCGATATGCTACAGAGTAAAGCTGGAGTTTTTTGAGATGGTCAGTGTACGGCATCTGTTTGAGGCCAGTAATTCTCTTTGTGAGGTACATGTAGCCTTTCCGGCTGCTGCAGATGTCTTGTGAGGTACATTCCAAAAGGGGCATTGTATTCTATAATGGGTCTAATGAGTGTAAAATAGAGGGGAACAATGACCTCTTTTTCCTGGATGAGAACCCTTTTGTGATGAGGTATGCCATGTAGAAGGATTTCCTGACTACTGTGGCAATGTGATTATCAAAGGAGAGTCTACTGTCCACCTGGGTCCCAAGGTCTCTTATCACACATTCAGTGTTAAGAAGACTGCCGCCTATGTGGTAGTTCATGGGTACAGGGTTTTTACCAAAGGGGATAACAATGCACTTTTTGGCACTGAGCTTGAGGCCATGGCTCTGACACCAGGCATATGTCTCAGTGAGGCCCTTCTGTAGGATGTCCACATCATTTGGGGACTCGACTATAGCTCCTAGTTTGCAGTCATCTGCAAACTTCATTAGCCAGAGGCCTTCTGTGTTAGTCTGTACTTCAGAGTAGTGGATACCAAATAGGAGGGGTCCCAAGACTGAACCTTGTGGTACTCCACTTGTCACTGGTTTGAAGTCAAATTTGGAGTCTGCAACTTTTACAGTGTGGGTTCTGTCAGTGAGCCAGTTGGCAACCCATCTTGTGACATAGGGATTTATACCTATTTTAGTGAGTTTAGCTATAATTCCAGAATGGGGGATGGTGTTGAAATCCTTGGCGAGGTCAAGATAGGCTGTGTGAACCACCTTACCCTTGTCTACTTCTTTGGTGACTGCCTCAAAGAAGTCGACCAGGTTCAGGAGGCATGATCTGCCTTTCACAAACCTGAACTGGGTGGGGTCCAGAGTTTGGAGGTTACCAATGGCTTTGTTTATGAATTCCATAATGATACGTTCCATGGCCTTGCAGACCAGGCTCATCAGGCTAATAGGGTGATAGTTGCCAGGATCAGTGGTGGCTCCCCCTTTGTGGAGTGGGATAACTGTTGGTGTGCGCCATTCAGTGGGCACAAAGCCTGACGTGAGGCTATGATTGAACATGGTGCTTAGGCGGGGAGCCAGTTCATTCTGAAGTTCATGTAAAACGCAGCCTGGGATGTTGTCCGGTCCCATGGATGCTGTGTTTTTGCCTTTAGAGAGTGCTGCTTTTACCTGTGAAGTTATGATTACAGGGACTCTGCATTCTTCCTGTATAGATATGGGCCCTTTAGGGGGTGAGAGAGGGGATAAAGTTAGCACTGAACCTATCTGCCAGGATGTTGGCAATATCAGTTGGTTCTGTAATTTTTGTGCCATTGTGCTGTAACTCAGAGCAGATCTGGGTATTGACATTGAGATTCTTGACATAGCTATAGAATGCTTTGTGGTTGTCCTTAGAATTAGTGGCAATCTTGTTTTCATAGCTAGCTTTGGATGATCTTATAAAGGATCTCAGCTTCTTGCTGATGCTGACCAGGGAGCTCCTCCACTGATGGGATTTTACTCTCTTTTGCAACAATTTCTTCCTTCTGTTGTAGAGTTTGTTTATGGCAGGGGGACCACCAGATTGGCTTCCTTTTTTTGGAGGATAGCGTCTTGGTTCTGTTTGGGATAGCACGATCCATTCACTCATGTAAGTGCTTATAGAGTGCATTTGTGTAGGATTCAGCAGTCGTAACTGTATTGGCCATCTGCATGGGTGTCATGAAGTTCACCACTTTGGTCTTAAGAAGCATGAAGGTGGCTTTAGAGAAATTTTTTACCATGGTTTCCTTAATGGGGGGTGGGGGCGGGATGTGGATATCTAGGGTGATTAGCTTATGGTCGGATCTGACCAACGAGGAGTTGACTTCAGGTGTGGAACACCAGTCACTCATGTTGGTAATGACTAGGTCTAGGATATTGTTGCCCCTGGTGGGAGTGTGGCTAAGTTGATCCAGGGCATTGGAGTTTATGAATTCCAGAAAGCGCTGAGCAAAGGAGTTGGTACATGAGTAGTTTTCCCAGTTAATGGTGGGGTAGTTGAAACCGCCCAATATTAGGGTGTTTGGTTGAACCCTAATATTTTCCAGTATATCAAGAAAAGAGGAGTGGGAATCCTGTGGCATGGTCATATGATGGTCTTCAGTTTCATCCTGTGTCATCCATTACTCTTTCATATGGGAACTCACTGGCCTACCACTCAACAACACTGACTGCATCAAAGTTGTACAGTTTCCTGTTCCTTCACTCGTTGGGCAACTCCAGCTGAACATTTGTACTGGATTCCTATGGAAGCCTCCAAAGTATCTTCATATGGCACATGATTAGATGTTTCCCACTCCACTGGTTTCTCCTTAATTTGGGGATCCATTGCTCTATCCTTCTGTGATGTTATCACTAACTCCTTCACTTCACAGGTAACCCATAACATCAGTTTCTATTTCTTTAACTTCCCCAGTACTAATCCTCTTTTCTACTTTCCTCTTTGTTTTCTTATTTTTTATATTGTAAAGTTTTCCATGCCCGGATGCCTTTGCCTGTGTTTTCTTGCTGCTCTTTTTGTATTGATTAGTTTTACTTTCTCCTTTGCATAAATATTTCACCATATTAAATCTCTTTTTCTTCCCATGTCCATATTTCTTCTTCAGATGTCTTCTGCTCCTCCTGTTTCTCCTTACCTTGGGGACTCATTGTTTGGTCATGCTGTTTTATAGCCTGTGTTAGACTTTCTGCACTAAATCCTTCACTTCACAGATATTCTCCAACTTCTATTTTTTTTTTAATTTCTTCTTTGATAATCTTCTGTTCTACATTCCCTCTTTGTGATATTATTTTTTCATTGTGAAATGTTCCATATTTGGATGCCTTTGCCTGTATTTCTCTTTGAATATCTTTGGGGCTGCCTTTTTGTGTTGATTAATTTGGCTTTCTCCTTTGCATAAATACTGCATGGTATCAGATCTCTCTCTCTTTCCCATGTTCATATTTCTTTTTTATGCCTTTTAAAAGTCTTTAGATTTTAGTAGCTTAGGCTACTGTGGCAGTGATCAAATGATGAACAAAGTACAGTTATGTAAGTAAAAGTTACCATAACTGTAGATGTTTGAGTGATTATTGCTATAGTAGCCACTCACTCACTCCATCTTCCTTATTTTTATATGTTTTTTGTCTTCCAGGGTGAGGAATTTGATTATTTTCACCTAGTACTGCCTTCTTTTACAGCTCTAGCCTCATTCTTTCAGTTGTCAGCTCTGAAGGGCTTGGCTCCCAAACCACCAGTTTTCTCCTTGCAATGTTCAAGCTTCCAACAGTCTGGATGCATGCAAGGTGCCCTTAAGCTTTCATAGCTGTCTGGATGTCATATCCTAGGCAGGGTATAACCCTTATAGCTTAGCTTATGCAGCAGTGACTGTTTGAACATCTATTGTTATGGTAAGTTTACTCACACAACTGTACTTTCTCCTGCTCACGTAGATCTTATGTATTTCCATTCTGTAAGCAGTTTTCATGTATTTCTTAAGTACTTGTCAGGCAGTTCTCCTAAGCAGTTCTTTAAAGAAGTTCTTAACCATTCCTTAAGCAGTTCTCAAACAGTTCTCTCATTTAAGCATTTCTCAATCAGTTTTTAAGTAGTGCTTCTGCTTAAGTAGTTATTACGCATTTCTCTTCTTAAGCAGTTTTAAGAAGTTGTCTTTTTAAGCAGGTCTCAAGCTGTTAATAAGTTTGTCTGGTAGTTAGCATATTGTGTTAAGGCTATGAGTCATTAATGAGCTTCTTCCTGTAATCCAGACTTTGATTCCCTCATCCTCTATTTATTTGTGTGGCTCTGAGAAAGTTAGTTAATCAGAAAGAACTCTAGGACTGAGTCTGAAAAAGGTCCGTGGACAGCAGTCCTCTACCCCAGTTAACAAATACAATAAAAATAAAGATGTTCTCTTCAGCAGCTCTGAAACAATTATTAAGCAGTTTCCTGTTAAGAAATTTTAATTTCTTCTTGAGCATTTTGTCACTCGTCTTGTTTATTCAAATAAGACTATGAGGCTTGGATGTTCATTTAAGTAGTTTATTACACACAAACACATCAAGCTGGATGACTGGAACATTAAACTTAAATGAACTAACTGAGTGACTGCTACACATATACATGCTTCCCCTCTGGCTGCTCACTCAAAGTGGCACTCTTGCATGCACATGCTCAATACTTATATGCATGTGCCCACAGACTGGAATGGCTCTTAAAGGTACAACACACACTCTGATATACATACTCCCTCTTTGACTATTCTGACCTGCAATGAAACAATTGAATAAGCATGCAAATTATATACATGTATACAAACAATAACAATCATGTCCAGGTTGCCATATATTTGGGATTACGTCTTGTGATACGATCTGACCTTGTAATGTAATAATTCAACATGGGTTAGGCAACAAGGACAGTCACTGGGGAATATTGTTCTTCAGGATTTTCAGGCATGGGTACCGGAACCATAGAACCAGGGGGAGGGGTGACCACACACTTTTACAGCTGCAAAACCCGTCGGAAAATATTAATGAAGTGGAGTTTTCATGCTAACATGGATTCACGCGTGGAAGTTAAACTAACTAAACTAGCTGTTCTTGTTCTCTTATTGCTCTGTGTTACAGGACTTATGCTGCCACTGTTCTGTTGGTGCTGCCAGAGCCAGATTCATGCCGGTAAGGAGAGTCTTTTATTTTCAGGAGTTATGCTGCGTGTGTGTGTGTGTGTGTGTGTGTGTGTGTGTGTGTGTGTGTGTGTGTGTGTATGTGTAAAATGCCCCAGTTAGGTATACCTGGTGGTTAGTGTTACTCAGGCTCAAACAAGAGCCTGAATTCTCTACCCATACCACCACTTGTGATTCGGGGAGTTGAGTCCATAGCTCTCAACTGTCCAGATTTTTACAGAATATTTGGCTTATACTTTTGGTCTGTTCCTCTTAAAATTTGTGGTTTTCTGGCAAATCAGTGAGAACTGAATTCACTAAATAATGACAGCCCTTTAAGTTTCAGTCTTCCTATCTTTCAGGAAACACACGGTAACACAAAACACTTTATTTTAGCAACTTTCTAAGATTATACAGGCAATATTTAAAATGCGTCCCTGGTTTGGGGCCTTTGCTCCCCCAAATAAATTTTGGCTTTTTCCAGAGTTCTTGTGCTGCGAAGTTGAGAGATTTAGTTGAGTGTCAAATGCATTTTACAAGGAGCTGACAGCTTCAGGGGAAAAGAAGTTTAGTGCTACTTATGCTAAGTCATTTGCATTGTTACTAGCACAGCAGGTAGTATACGTGCTTTGATGCAGACGGCTGTGGGTTCTTCTCCCACAGTATGCAGATGGATTGCTGCTACTGTACTGTGTTGTACTTTAAAGGGAATGGATGCTGCAGTCCTATGAATGTCCTCCTTTAGAGGAGTTACCTAGTAACTATGTTTCTGTTATCAGTTTGCCATCCATTCCCCATTGCAAAATTACTAGCTTATCATTTTTTTAAATGTAGCATGGGCAATTTATTCTTCAAGGGCAACAGGCACTTTACTTGTAGATGAATCAATGAAATATAAAGTTGTTTGCTAGCAGCAACCTCTTCATTAGTTACAGATCCATTTAATGTGGAATTATTTAGATGACTTACTTCTGCAGAGATTTTGCATATTTACTGTTATTGGTGGATTGCAATGACAGAAGCAGTTTGAGTGGCATTTTATGGTTGAAATTTTCTAAAATGAGTAGTTTTGTCATTATTGGTTCATACATTTTGTTTCATTACTTACTAAAAGACTGTTTCAAACTACAAATTTAAAACACATTCTAACAAGGGGTACTGTATTATACAAGGAATATAATTTAATACAATCAGGAAGGTGAATCAAAGAATGTATACATGTATGCTTGCTCACAGGGTGCAGGAGATCAGAACAGAGGAAAAGACCAGTTACCAATGGAGACCCCAGGGTTCGGTACTGAGACTTTTTGTGTTTGGCATATACATCTCAAAAGTAAAAGGAAATACCAAAGGGCTTTGGCTGACTTAGGTTGAGATGACTGAAAGCTTGGAGCTGTTACTGAATTCCCAAATGACTTAACCATCATGCAGAAAGGTTTGTCCCAAACAATAACTGGTGCCAGAATCAAGAAATACATTATTGCATCCTTTGGGAAGTCATCTACTCCAGGGAACTGCCAAACTGACAATACCCCCTGAGAACTGACCCAGTTGTTTAGCATTTGGGAACTTGTGTGTACAATGACCTAACTTTTGACCAACATGTGCCCAGAGTCATAAGAAAGTCTTTCTATATTGCACAGCTTATAAACAAATTGATTGTGACTAGATCTAGAGATGTTATTTTCCCCTTTTACAAAGCCATCATTAGGACAATCATTTTGTATGATACCCACTTTGGCATGTATCTGTCTAGACCCATGCAACAATTGGAATACCCACAGAGATACCTTACTAAATGGATACAAGTCCTAAACAATAGGTCTTGCATGGACCATCTCAAAGATTTATCACCATACTCAGTATCCTACAGAGTGCTTAGAGGGTACTCCAAGAAGGCAGTGTATGCAGAGACGTCAGAGAGGAATACATTTTATTTATTGGGTTCATTGTCTTTGCTTTTCATTGTATTTGCTGCTTAGAGGTGACATGTCTGGCATACAAGGCATCCTCTGACCTAATACAGAAGAACCTACTGAACATCAGCAAGTCAAATGGCATCAGAAATACTCAGTCTGGGTATCTAAACTGAATGTTGTAGCAAGATGGATATATATCACAGAGGCTACCACTGTTCCAGAACAGACTATCCATTCAAGTAAAATAAAGCTCATCCCTTTCCATATTCAAATGCAACTTGGATCTAAGGATGGGTAATAGAAAATGTACTCCAAGATTACCCCTCATTCCACTAATGGATAGAGGCAGTTCCTAAATTCTGCATCCCTTACATGGGTCCCCTCAAATTATCTATAGTATGATCACATTTATTCTCACTAGGGCTAATATACAATTATCAGCCATGGGATAGGTAAGACCAATCAGGAAATGTTAATTCAAGCACCAAAAGGGAAATTGGCTGAGCTTAAAATGTCCTCCAAGTGAACCTATGTTGTAGTAGTAAATAGTTTTAAAAAATTGCCCTTTTTAGATCACTAAGTGCCCCTCTTACCCTCTGCCCCCCCCCCAGTCTTCAACAGCTTCCACCACCTCTGTTTTCAGGGATACATTCATGAACAGGAACAGATGATAAAATGTTCTCTGGAACAGGAACATTGACAAATTACTCTGAGTATTAGAGTGTCTATTGGAGGCAAGATGCTCTAACACTGGCTCGGACACCGGTAGTAAATGTTTCAATTTCCGCCTGAATTCCATCCCTTGCGACTCGATGTATGATCTCAGATCCTCAGACAAATGTTTCACAAGTCCTACTCAGTCAAATCCTTTTGCTGTCTGCATCCTTACTATCTCTCCTTCTTTTAATGGATTCAGAGGCTTGCTGATTTTGTTGTAGTAGGACTTTTGGGACAAATGCTTCTTTAGGAGTTGAGCTTTTACTGCTTTGTTATTTTTAGCACTCAGAGTCAACAAACTCTTACTGATTGGTAGTGTGGTTGTGATTTTTCTCGACATTAATCTCTGGGCAGGTGAACCAAGTAAATTGTCATGAGGAATGTTTCTGAGATTAAGCAGCTTAAGAAAAACATCAGTATTGTCATGTTTAAACTTCTCCAACAGCTGTTTTGCACTTTGAACTGCATGTTCAGCCAGGCCATTCGATTGTGGGTATTCAGGACTACTAGTAACATGAACAAATTCCCACGTTTCAGGAAATGTTTTAAATTGCTGACTTGTAAACTGTGCACCATTGTCAGAAATGACTTTGTGCAGACTACCATGGACAGAAAAATGTCTCTTTAACTTCGTAATGACAGTACTGGACATGAGATTAGGAGGTAGCTCAATTTTGAACCAGTTTGAATAAGAGTCTAATACCAAGTAATGTTGACAATTCCATTTGAAAATATCTGTAGCTACTGTTGACCAAGTTAATTCAGGAATCTGGCTTAACTGAAGTGGTTCTTTTTGCCGATGCGGTTTAATACTATTACAAACAGAACAAGATGAGAGAAGATGTTTCTCAATATCTTTTGACATAGAAGGCCAAAATACTGGTCCTCTCGCCCTTCTTTTGGTAGAATCAGTTCCTGGGTGGCCATAATGTAAGATCTGAGTATACTGTTGTTGCAAGGATTTTGGAACAATCACTTTTGGACCTTTCATGATGGTACCATATTCCATCAAAATCTCATCTCTGTAAGGAAAATACTGCTGCACATCTAATGGTAAACAAGACTGCTTTGACGGCCATCCATGACTGATAAAGTGGTTGTGATTCTGGAGAACTGGATCTGAAGCTGTGTGAGTTCTGAGCTAATTAAGATGTGTGAAAGAAAAAATTCTCACTTTCATGACTTAAAAATCAGGTTGCTCATTTTCATGTAGTTCAGTTGTTTTTCTGGGTGATCTGGATAAAGCATCAGCAAGATAAAGAAGACTGTCTTTTGTGTAAACCAATTGAAAATTGTGCTTTTGCAATTTCAACATCATGCATTGCAATGTCACAGGAGCTGTGTACATTGGCTTTTTCAAAACAGTAACCAAAGGTTGTTGGTCAGCCTCAATTTGAATAGGATGGCCATAAATATAATCTTAGAACTTCGAACATGCAAACACAATTGCCAATAGCTCTTTCTCTGTTTGAGCATACCACATCTCAGTTTGAGTCAGAGTTCTGGATGCATAGGCTCCTGGTCTGCCCTCCTGAAGAATGAGTGCACCAAGACCAAACTACGAAGTATCACAAGAAAGAGTTACAGGTTTGTGAACATCATAACATCTTAAAGTGGGTGGACTGGCAATTCTCTGTTTCAGGGCATCAAATGCTCTTTGGTGTTGTTTCAACCAGGACCAACTGACATCTCTGTGTGTCAGCTCTCTTACTGGCATTGAAAGGTCACTCAAATTTGGAATAAACTTGCCCAAGTGGTTGGCCATGCCAAGAAAACACTGCAAGGAAGTGACATTGTCTGGAGCTGGCATCTCAAGAATTTCAGTTTGCTTGGAAGGATCTATTCATAAGCCTGAAATGATAAACAAATGAACCACATAAGTAACTTCTTGTAGCCTGAACTTCCATTTCTGAGGATTTAGCTTAAGATTCACTTCACGAGCATGTTACAGAACTTTCCTGAGGTTTCTATCATGTTCGACTTCACCACTGCCTTCTAAAATAATATCATCTACTATAAGAGCACATGGACAGCCAGAAAAAAATTGGCTACATCACACTTTGAAAGACTTCACTTGCAGAATTTATCCGAAATGGCATTCTCAAAAATCTGTACCTTCCAAATGGTATACTGAAAGTGATTAGCAATGAATGAAATATTTGCACGTAAGACAGAAAAAAAACAGTGGCATTTAGCATAAGAGTAGCAACTTCCTAAACTGTATGCATTGGGTGATGAGGTTGTTTTAGTGCATTATTCAAATCTCTTAGATCAATACATATTCTAATATCATCTGAGCTTTTCTTATGAGCTACCACCATGGAGGATACCCATTCATTTGGTTCTTCTACTGGACAGATTACTCCTAGATGCACTATTCTGTCTAACTGAGCTTTGACTCTGCCTTGCATGACTACTGGGCTTATCTCATGGTCTAACTTCATGGAGTACACAACTAGGAGTTTGCCAAACTTGTCTTCAAAAAGATCAGCATAGTCAGAAAAAAATAACTTGTGTGAAATTCTCATTATTACATGTGCTTACTTGGTGGACTTCTGCATTAAATTAAAGCAGTCCCATTTTCAAACTGTCTTTGAGGCCTAACAATGACTGCACGTGTCTCTTGTAAAATTGCAAGTCCTAGCTGTTTCCAGCAGAATAACATGAAAGCACTACAGAGCCTTCGGTTTGAATTTCTTCACCACCATAAGCAACAAGCTTCACTGACTTTGCCAGATCAAGCTTCTCACTAGCTTTTACTTTAGCAAACATTTCTGCTGACATAACATTGCACCTTGAACCAGTATCAACTTTGAGCTCTACAAGTCTCCCATTAATCAAAACAATACAAAATACTTCATTCTTTACTAACAAATCTACTGCATTGACTGTTTCATCAAGCACAAACTCACCATCAACATAAAAAGTAGGGTCACAGCTTTCTAATTGATCAACTTGCCTCTTTGAATGCTCTCATTTATTAAAAGAATGTGCCCCTTTTGATTTAAAGAACTTTAAATGAAACAATTCCACTTTTTACAACTGTGGTACTGCTGATTAAAAGCTAAGCACTTCTCTCATTTGGGATCATGGCTACATCCACAATTATGACAGTTGACTATGAGGCCTGTCATAAGTTTTGCATACTCACCCCTCTGCTTTACTTAGTGCACCCTGGGGTTTCCTGTAGCTGCACTGGGTTTTGCTGAAGCAACCATGCATTTTTCTAGAGAGGCACAGGGCATGGTCCTGCCACTATCACTGTATCCTTTAACCTCATGCTGCATGCTATCAACATTAGCATGCTTTTCTCATTTGCAAGCATATTTGTGTGCTTTTCTGTGAGCTAATATATCTGACAAATCTCTATGGCCTTATTCAATGTTAAATCACTGTCTCAAAGCAAAATCTTTCTCACTGCATCATCTTTAATACCACACACAAGCCTGTCTTTTATTAACTCATCTCTTAAATCATCAAAGCTGCACATTTTTGCCTTGTTTCTCAGGTCAGTTATATATGCTGCAAATGTTTCACCAGGCTTTTGATCTCTTGTGTAAATTATGTGCTTTTCCATTGTAATATTCATTTGAGGGTTACACATTTCTCTAAATTTACATTTTAAGCATTCAGGTTCTTCCCACATTTCAGCTGGTGCCACAATATGATGGTCTTCCCCCTTCCCTGCTTACACAGCTGGGGCATACACAAATGAATGCTCCCTTTCAATGACTTCTGAACCAGCTAGATTAAGCAGAATAAATGCCTTTGTATGTGCAACTTTATCAGAAAAAACAGCCTGTATGAAAATATTGTACACTTGCTCAAACACTCTCCAGTTTTCAGCAACATTATTATCAAATACAAGTGGAGCATGTCTGCAAAATTCCTCTGCCATGCCAACAAAAATGCTTTTATAATTATATTCAAATGCACAGAAATATTCAACTGCACAATAATCTCTTTGAAATGATTGTATTCTGTGAAATAACTGTACTGTAATACTGCACACACTTGTGAACACTTTGCACACCTCAGATATTTTGAATAGCTTTAGTTAATATGAAAAATAAGCACATACTGAAAAAATATGGTTGTTTTCCCTTTTTATACATTTTATGTGATTTGGAAGCTTTTCAAGTATTTTCATAAGCATTTTGAGTACTTTTTAGCAATATATCATAGTTTCGAACATTGCGTTTGACTAGAAATTCTTTTTGAATGGTTTCAGTGCTTCATTTTACATTCATTTGGTAAAAATTCATTTAAATGAGTTTTAGTACCTCGATTTATCTTTTGACCTGTTTGCAAGTTGTTTGAGCTTCAGATGATTCACTTCTACATATTCTTCCAGCTGTAGCTGAGCGCCTCATGGTCTTGAAGAAGTTTTACTTCAGATCCCATTCTTACATCATGTCATTTGTCTTGTGCATTCAAATAACATAATGAGGCTTGGTGTTCATTTAAGTAGTTTATTGCACACAGACACATCAGGATGGATGACTAGAATGGTAAACTTAAATTAACTAATTAAATGACTGCTGCAAACATAACTGCTTCCACTCTGGCTGCTCACTCAAAATGGCACTCATGCTTGCACATGCTCATTACTTACATGTACATGCCCATGGACTGGAGTGGGTCTTAAAGGTACAACACACACTCTGATCTAAATATTTCACCTCCTAAACAATGTTCTCTTAAGCATTTAAGCAGTTCTAAAGCAGTTCTTCAACAGTTTCCTCTTAAGCAGTTTTAAACAGTTCTCTTAAGCAGTTCTCATGCAGTTCTTTAGTTTACATGGTTCTCAGGCAGTTCTTAAAATGTTCTCAAGCAGTTTCCTGGCATAAACAGTTTTCAAGCAGTTCCCAAGCAGACCTTCAGCTTAAGCAATTCTTAAACAGTTCACTTGTTTAAGCATTCCTTAAGCATTTCTCATTTTAAGCAGTTCTGAAGCAATTTTCAGTAGTTCTCTTAAGCAGTTCACAGTTATTAAGCAGTTCTTAACCAGTTTTAAGTTCAACTGGCAGTTTGCACAATGGAATAAAAAGACTTGGGGAAATTAAAAAAAAATGGAATAAGGTTATGAGCTGTTGTTAAGCTGCTTCCTGTGGTCCAGTTTTGATTATCTCAGCTGCAATTTCCACGTGGTACTCTGAGTAAGCCACTTAACCAGAAAGTGCTCCAGGGCAGAGTCTAGAAAAGCTAAATGGAGAACAGTTATCTTCAGCAGCTTTTAAGCAATTCTCAAGCACCTGTTAAGCACTTTACTCATACACAGTTTTATACAGTTCTTAGCAATTGTCCTCTTGAGCAGTCCTTAAATAGTTCTTAAGCAGGTCTCTTATTTAAGCAGTTCTCAAATAGTTCTCAAGTAGTTCTTAAGCAGTTCTTTTGTTTAAAAAATTCTTAAGCATCTCACAAGCTTTTCTCCTTTGAAGCAAATCTTATATTCTCAAGCAGATTTTAAGCATTTCTCCTTAAGCAGATCCTTAAGCAGGTCTCTTAAGTAGTTCTCCTAAATGGTTCTTACGTTCATCTGAAAGTTGGTGCAGAGGATTAAGTCTATAAGCTGTTAATGGGCTGTTTCATGTGCTCCAGGGCTTGATTTCCTCAGTCTTCATTTTTCTGTATGACTCTAAGGAAGTCACTTAAATCAGATGGTGGTTAAAGGCTAATTCGGATAAAAGGTCCATGGAGATTTATTTTTATTATTATTTATTTTTATTTTACATTTGTTGACCGGGCTAGTCTAACTGGATACATGTCCATTTTCAGTAGAGGCCCGGGGAGAAAAGCTCCAAGCATAAGCAATAACAATGTAAAAAAAAAGGAAACAAGTGTAATAAAGTCATATAAGGTAACAGTACTATGGTAACATTGGTAAAAGGAGAAAAGTAAAATGGCATTAAAAAATATTGACTATAAACATTCAGGTAAAAGTTAAACTAAATATAAATAAACAAATGCATTAGACAGAATTAGGGTATATGTAGAAAGATTAAAGTTCTTAAATTTTATCATATTACTAAGATTAAAGCAAGAAGAGAAGTAACTAGTTTTGGAGGCAAAGAGTTGGGGGGAGGGGTAGGGTAAGAACAGGAGTAAAATAAAAGTTTCAGTCTGGGTTTGCACAAGGACAAAGCAACTTAGTTTTTAGATGTTCTTTTATGTGTTTTTTGAATTGAGATGCAGATGCTAGGGTAGATAGTTTAGGAGGGAGCTGATTCCAGTTTTTCCCTATAGTGTTTGAGAAAAGTGAATCACCAGCTTTGTTGTTAGATTTAATTGAGGAGACAAGGAGTTTACTTGCAGAACGTAGTGTAGCCAGATTTTTATATGGAGAGATCAGATTAGAGAGGATGGGGGTATCATTGGGGTGGTGTAGGATCTTTTGTGTGATAAGTAACTGTTGACAGAGTATATGGTTCTGTATTTCTAACTATCCTAGTTGTCTAAGGTTAAGGCAGTGGTGGGTTTTAAAGGGAGAGCATGTGATGAATCTAGCTATACTATTATAGCAGGTAGAAAGTTTAGAGATGTTGTTTTTAGATAGGTTAGTATATATAGCAGAGGCATAGAAAAGGGTAGAAATGAGGTGGGTTTGTGCTATCGTTTTCCTGGCTGAGGGGGTAAGGAAGGGTTTAATTCTGTAGAGGGTACCAAGTTTTTTGTTGACAGACTTTAGGGTGGAGTTAATATGGTCATCATAGTTAAGATGATTGTCGATTGTAACACGTAGTAGGCGGGTGGTAGTATCTGGTGCTATGTTAGTAGCATTATTAGAGGTTATAGAGAAGAATGGAGTGGTGACTTATGAGTTGGCGTAAAAAGCAGTAGTTTTGTTTTTTTAGGATTCAGGAGAAGGCGATGTTGCATGAACCAGTTTTCTACTTTTTGGAATACAGTTTGGGTTAGGGACTGGAGGGAGGCTATGTTGTTGGAAGTACAGATTAAGGTAGAGTCATCTGCATATTGAATGCAAGTGGCATAGGGTATGTTCAAGTGGAGGTCGTTAATAAATATGGAAAAAAGAAGTGGACCTAAGATAGAGCCTTGAGGGACTCCAATATTTACAGGAAGTAAGGAAGACAAATTGTTATCCCAGAGTACAGCTTGCTGTCTATTTTGAAGATAACATCTGAACCATTGTAATGCTTGTAGATCGAGAGAATGGTACTTTAGTTTTTCAAGAAGTAGAGTATGATTAACCATATCAAAGGCTTTTGACAAGTCTATAAATAGTGCAGAGAAAAAGGAGTTATTATTGTGGTTTTTGTTTATAGTGTCAGTGAAGGAGAGAAGAGCAGTAGTAGTACTATGGAATGGTCTAAAGCCATGTTGACAGTTGGCTAGTAGGTTATTTTGTAGAAGGTGGTTGAGTAGTTGTTTGTGAATACATTGTTCCATTATCTTAGCTAATGGGGAGAGTAAGGCAATGGGTCGGTAGTTAGTGAGGTCAATTGAAGTTCCACCTTAATGTAGAGGGATAATGTGGGATACTTTCCATATGGTAGGGATTTTGCCTTCAGAGATGGTTCTCTTAATTAGGATAGATATGGGGTAGTCAATGGCTTGTGCGGAAATTTGTAGGTATTCAGATGGGAGACGGTCAGTGGATGGGGTGCAAGGTTTTAGTTTAGTAAGTAGCTTGTAAATAAGAGATGTTGGAATAGGGTGTATATGAAAGGTTGGAGAAAGAGTATTAGAGGTATTCGATGGAGAAGCAGGTAAAGGTGGTAGTGAGTTGGCTAGGGATTGAATGGCTTCTGTAAAGTAGTTATTAAAGGCATCAGGGATCAGGTTGGAATTATTTTGGTTGAAACCTGCTGGGGTGGGAGTAGTAGTGTTTCCTGGCTGAATATGTTTATTGATTCCTGACCACAAGTTTTTTGGCGTTTGTTGTGTAGTTTGTTGGAGGTTTAGGTAAAAGTCTTTTTTATCCCTAAGGGTATCTCTCTTAGTAGCATTTCTTAATTGTTTAAAGAGGAGGTGGTCAGATGGGCATTTGGTAGTTCTCCATTTAGCCCATATTTTGTTTCTAAGGAGCATTTTTTGCCTAGTTTGTTTAGTTAGCCAAGGGGCAGATTTGGTTCTTATTCGAATGGAGCTGAATGTTGAGTGCTGATTTAGTATTTGAAGAAAGTTAGTATTGAAGTAGGTTACAGCCTCATTAAGTTCAAGATAAGTTAGTGGTGACCAATCACATGCTTTTAGTTCATTTAGAAAACTGTCAGGATTAAAGAATTTTTTTGAGCGTGAAGTTATGAGATTATGAGTAGTTAGAATGTGAACTTTTTGTCTGATAATGTAAGTGAGCATATGGTCACTGATATTATCAGGAAGGGTTCCTGGAGTATAGTTGTTAGGGTGGCTATTGATAAGGATCCAATCAAGGGTAGATTCGTTCCTGTTAGGTTTGTGAATTCTAGTAGGAGTAGTTATTAATTGAGAGAAGCCATAAAGATTTAAGTGGTTAGTTGGGGTCAGGGAATTACAGGTGAGCCAGTCTATGTTGAAATCACCCAGTACAATGGTCTCTTGGGGTAGTTGGGTTGATAGGTAATTAAGTAGGTTTTTGAGAGTATTAGTATTGTTTCCAGGGGGAAGATACATACAAATAAGGTAGATAGATTTTGAGTTGTTTATTTGGAGTTTGTTTGATAATATTTCGGATTTGGTGTCAAGTAATGGGATCTCATTAAATAGGGAAATCTGGAGATTAGCATTATAGATAATAGCAATTCCTCCACCTTTTTTGGTTATGTGGTCATGTCTAAGGATGTTGTAACCTGGAGGGGTAATTTCCTGGTCTAGGGTAGAAGGTTTTAGCCATGTTTCTGTGAGACATAACATGTCAAAAGAGTGCAGGTCTAGGAGTGCATGTAGGTGTGAGATTTTATTGTTGATACTTCTAATATTAAGATGAGCTATTAGGAGGGAGTTAGGTGCTTTAGATAATGTGGAGTGCATAGGTAAAGTTATATTATCTAGGCTATTGGTATTATTATAATTGGGGCCTGGGTTTGGATGAATATCACCATCTGAGAGGAGGTGACATTGGTGAAGTAGTTGAATTTTAAAAATTTTATTGAAGTTATTGAAACTTTTTTTGGAAGTAAGGTATGTTACATGTGTTGCTCTGTGATATTGTGGGAGTATGTAGTTAGAGGTAGAGGTTATGTTACAATGAGTAAGGGTGTCAATACAAGTAGATGATAGAGTTTGTTGGAAATTATGGTTTTGTTTAAAAATAGTAAGGTTTTCAATGAAGGTGAGGGAATAAGGTATGGTTAGAGAGGCTATTATACAAGTTAAGAGTAGCATATATGTGAAAATAGTTCTTTGTGTTATAGCCATGGTAGAGAGTAGTTATTAGATGAAAGTAGGTAGTGTGAGTAGATGGGGTAGAAAAATAGGAGAGGATGTTAGGAGAGGATGAGGAGGGTTAAGAGTATAAGGTTAGAGAATTAATGGAAGTTGAGAAGGAATTGGAAAGGGAGGTAGTTAGAGCAGAGGATGGATTAGCATAGGTAATAAGGATGTAGTTCAGGTGAGTGATAATTAGTATTAATTATGTCAGAAAGTGATAAGGGAGTGGTCTAGTGTTATGGGTTTTGTGATTGGTTGGGAAGTAAGAGGGGAGTGATTAGTGAAGTATAAGTTTCGGAGTAGTGGGGGTGGGTGGGAATTGGGGGCAGGGCAGGGGAGCGGAGTGAGCCTGCAGGGCGAATGGAGCGGGGTAGACCCAAGTAAGGAGAGCAGTGAGAAGAAACAATCAGTAAGGAGGAAGGTAAGCACAGGAGACAGTAACAGAGAAGTCAAGGTGAGAGTCTGTGGAAGGAGGACGTAGATAGAGAGGGGAAAACCTGGGAGAGTAAGGGGACGCCTGAGAGGAGTGGAGGTAGAGGGGAGGACTAGGTAAAGAGATATATAAGAACTAGGAAGGAGATGGGTAGCAGGGTTAAGAAGACTTTGCCAAAAGAAGATAAAGAGAAGAGTGCAGCAAGCGTGAAAGCTTTAGGGTAAGTGGTAGGGTAACCAATGAAGTGAGATTACAGGTGGGTGAAGACTGCCATCTAGTGGCCAAAGTCTGTAAGAGCTATATAGAGATGGAAGCAGTGGGATATAAAGATAAAGTAAAGTAATAAAAGAGGATAGAGGGGTGTAACAAAGCAGAAGGGGAGCTACAGTAGTTAGAGGCAAACAGTAGAGAACAAAGATAGTAAAAACAGGGGGGGGTATGGCTGCTGGCAGATATGGCAGGAGAATTAGTGCACCTAGGAGGAGCAGAGGTTAGATATTTAGATGAAGTAATTAAAATGAACAAGGATTTGTTTGTAACATACAATAATAGTTGCTGTGGCTTTTAGTCCAAGGGCAATTGGATTACCCAGGTCGGAAAATACTCAGGCAGGTTTAGGTAGGTGGGTTGAGCTGGTCTTGGAGTCCAGAAGGGCACAACAAATCTGGAAAGGTGAGAATAGAAGCTTTGCAGAGCTGGAGAAAGAAATAAAAAAAAAACAAAGTCAAGAAGGTTAAAAATTGACAATAGGTGAAACAGAAGAGTCTTATCAATAGTAGTACAGTTTTAACAGAATAAATAACTCAGGACAAAAGTGGTTCTTAAGCACCAGGAGTACACAACATCAAGTTGTAGAACAAAAGAACTAGAAACTAATAATAAACATCAGCAATCAGGTTAAAAAGGACAACATAGTATAGGTTAAAAGCCCAGAGCAGTCTCCTAAATACATAAAATAGCTTGACTATCTAACACAGCAAAGTGCAGGGCATTCACCTGTTTGCACAAATAATTTCACTATGTATAACACATCAGCTATTCTTGAAAAATACATTAGAATATAGACAATGAAACTATCCGGATTAAGCTACAAACAGAGCCTTTTAACTAAATGATATACATTTCAATACTGTAGAATGAAGCTACAAACAGAGCCATTTAACTAAGTGATATACATTTCAGGTTAAACATGGGACCAGAAATAAGTTAAAAGTAATAATGTGAGGATCTCTTTCAGCAGTCTGGTTAGAAGAGATAGTATATAAACAGTGATAAAGCCGTTATATCACGAAATATAGCATGAATAATATATGCAACTGGTAGTAACAATCAATCTGCCAATATTTAAGGTCTCAGGATAACAGTTGGGCTTTTAACAGAGGCGAATGGTTTGTATAATAGCTTCATGATTATTTTATAGAGTTAGAACTTACACCAATTTCTAAACATCTGAGCTACAGAGGCATCACAGTGTAGCCGTGTAAATTGTAGTCTCAAAGATCTCTTGGAATCCAATTCCTGTCGTTTTCTGCAATTGTCGTATAATATGGGAGATTTAAGGGAAAAAAGGGAGGAAAAAGTATTACAGAACTTCAATTAAACCCTACTAGTGAGTGCCATGTACGCTTGAGCTGGGCGAAGTCATACACTAAGGCACGATAGTAACACGCAACTCCTATATCAAGTGGATACAGGAAAGGACTCAAGTTAATTTCAGGTTGCTACACTAGCGAAATACAAGTGTACATAAAGATTACAAACATTTTGGGGGTGTCAAATCGCCTGAGAGATATGCAAAGTTATACACTGAAAATAGTAATAGAACGCCGCATCTATAGTTAACGTGATAAGGGAAAAACTCCGGTTTAAACTAGATCGGTCAGACACAATGGTAAGCAGATTCCTGGAGTCTAAGTGGTACAAATAAACACAAAGGGTAGTAATTAGTCATCAACCCAAGGAATAGCACATATATAAAAGAGGTAACTAAAATGAAATTACATTTTAGAGGTAGCAACAATTAAATTAAAGAGTAAGCAGCTGCACCCGTTTCCTAGGCTAGTCGCTAATCAGTATAAAGGCAAAATAAGCTATATACTATATATCGCTAGGAACAAAGCTTAGAAATAAGGTTGGCCAAATGTATAACAGGGATAGTCACTCACGCTACTGCTATAATCAGCTTAGGGATCCTGTGGAGTCATTATACTGCTTCCTAACAACGTTATGCAGCAGTTAAGGAGCCGCGGGAAAAAGCGGCAGATAGGTGGGGTGCTCAGAGCTAACAGAGAAAGTTTTACAAGAATTAACAAAGAAAAACAAAAAACTGTACAATGATTCCAGAAAAGCAGGTGGCAAAAGTACAATAATGAAAATTAAACAAGCAAGGCTTTGTTAGTAACAAAAACGACAACATGTAACAACAAATAGTACAGTTGTGAAAAACACGCTTACATTGCTATACAGACTAAATGCCAGGGATCGCCCAGCAGCCACGCGTAGTGAAGGGGAGTAAAGATGGCGCCAGTAAGGAGGCAGTCCCATATAATACTTCAAGCACGGATGTGGTAAGCGGGGGGGGGGGGCAAAGTAAATAAGAAGTGGAATAAAGACCAGAACAGTAGAAAAAGGTGGAGTTACTGGAAGGTAAGAGAACAAGACTAATAGTGGGGTAGGGCAGTGGGGGTGGAGGTAAGGGTGAGGGAGATAGAGGTATACAAAGAGAAATCTAATAGAGTTGGGAACTAAACAGATATGGGGGAGATAGTAGAATACCTAAGAGTTATGTAGAGGGGGTAGACAGGGATAAAATAAGTAATAGACGAGAATGAGATCAAAGCAAACAGGTACAAGGATAGGGGCAAGACACTGAGAATGGGAGATGTAGAGAGAAAAGGGGAGTGTATGCAGCTTGGGTGGAAAGAAGGTGAGTGAGGGCAAGGTAGAGTATAGAACTGGCAGACCCAAGTAAGGGGAGCAGTGAGAAGAAACAATCAGTAAGGAGGAAGGTAAGCACAGGAGACAGTAACAGAGAAGTCAAGGTGAGAGTCTGTGGAAGGAGGACGTAGATAGAGAGGGGAAAACCTGGGAGAGTAAGGGGACGCCTGAGAGGAGTGGAGGTAGAGGGGAGGACTAGGTAAAGAGATATATAAGAACTAGGAAGGAGATGGGTAGCAGGGTTAAGAAGACTTTGCCAAAAGAAGATAAAGAGAAGAGTGCAGCAAGCGTGAAAGCTTTAGGGTAAGTGGTAGGGTAACCAATGAAGTGAGATTACAGGTGGGTGAAGACTGCCATCTTGTGGCCAAAGTCTGTAAGAGCTATATAGAGATGGAAGCAGTGGGATATAAAGATAAAGTAAAGTAATAAAAGAGGATAGAGGGGTGTAACAAAGCAGAAGGGGAGCTACAGTAGTTAGAGGCAAACAGTAGAGAACAAAGATAGTAAAAACAGGGGGGGTATGGCTGCTGGCAGATATGGCAGGAGAATTAGTGCACCTAGGAGGAGCAGAGGTTAGATATTTAGATGAAGTAATTAAAATGAACAAGGATTTGTTTGTAACATACAATAATAGTTGCTGTGGCTTTTAGTCCAAGGGCAATTGGATTACCCAGGTCGGAAAATACTCAGGCAGGTTTAGGTAGGTGGGTTGAGCTGGTCTTGGAGTCCAGAAGGGCACAACAAATCTGGAAAGGTGAGAATAGAAGCTTTGCAGAGCTGGAGAAAGAAATAAAAAAAAAACAAAGTCAAGAAGGTTAAAAATTGACAATAGGTGAAACAGAAGAGTCTTATCAATAGTAGTATAGTTTTAACAGAATAAATAACTCAGGACAAAAGTGGTTCTTAAGCACCAGGAGTACACAACATCAAGTTGTAGAACAAAAGAACTAGAAACTAATAATAAACATCAGCAATCAGGTTAAAAAGGACAACATAGTATAGGTTAAAAGCCCAGAGCAGTCTCCTAAATACATAAAATAGCTTGACTATCTAACACAGCAAAGTGCAGGGCATTCACCTGTTTGCACAAATAATTTCACTATGTATAACACATCAGCTATTCTTGAAAAATACATTAGAATATAGACAATGAAACTATCCGGATTAAGCTACAAACAGAGCCTTTTAACTAAATGATATACATTTCAATACTGTAGAATGAAGCTACAAACAGAGCCATTTAACTAAGTGATATACATTTCAGGTTAAACATGGGACCAGAAATAAGTTAAAAGTAATAATGTGAGGATCTCTTTCAGCAGTCTGGTTAGAAGAGATAGTATATAAACAGTGATAAAGCCGTTATATCACGAAATATAGCATGAATAATATATGCAACTGGTAGTAACAATCAATCTGCCAATATTTAAGGTCTCAGGATAACAGTTGGGCTTTTAACAGAGGCAAATGGTTTGTATAATAGCTTCATGATTATTTTATAGAGTTAGAACTTACACCAATTTCTAAACATCTGAGCTACAGAGGCATCACAGTGTAGCCGTGTAAATTATAGTCTCAAAGATCTCTTGGAATCCAATTCCTGTCGTTTTCTGCAATTGTCGTATAATATGGGAGATTTAAGGGAAAAAAGGGAGGAAAAAGTATTACAGAACTTCAATTAAACCCTACTAGTGAGTGCCATGTACGCCGTTGAGCTGGGCGAAGTCATACACTAAGGCACGATAGTAACACGCAACTCCTATATCAAGTGGATACAGGAAAGGACTCAAGTTAATTTCAGGTTGCTACACTAGCGAAATACAAGTGTACATAAAGATTACAAACATTTTGGGGGTGTCAAATCGCCTGAGAGATATGCAAAGTTATACACTGAAAATAGTAATAGAACGCCGCATCTATAGTTAACGTGATAAGGGAAAAACTCCGGTTTAAACTAGATCGGTCAGACACAATGGTAAGCAGATTCCTGGAGTCTAAGTGGTACAAATAAACACAAAGGGTAGTAATTAGTCATCAACCCAAGGAATAGCACATATATAAAAGAGGTAACTAAAATGAAATTACATTTTAGAGGTAGCAACAATTAAATTAAAGAGTAAGCAGCTGCACCCGTTTCCTAGGCTAGTCGCTAATCAGTATAAAGGCAAAATAAGCTATATACTATATATCGCTAGGAACAAAGCTTAGAAATAAGGTTGGCCAAATGTATAACAGGGATAGTCACTCACGCTACTGCTGTAATCAGCTTAGGGATCCTGTGGAGTCATTATACTGCTTCCTAACAACGTTATGCAGCAGTTAAGGAGCCGCGGGAAAAAGCGGCAGATAGGTGGGGTGCTCAGAGCTAACAGAGAAAGTTTTACAAGAATTAACAAAGAAAAACAAAAAACTGTACAATGATTCCAGAAAAGCAGGTGGCAAAAGTACAATAATGAAAATTAAACAAGCAAGGCTTTGTTAGTAACAAAAACGACAACATGTAACAACAAATAGTACAGTTGTGAAAAACACGCTTACATTGCTATACAGACTAAATGCCAGGGATCGCTCAGCAGCCACGCGTAGTGAAGGGGAGTAAAGATGGCGCCAGTAAGGAGGCAGTCCCATATAATACTTCAAGCATGGATGTGGTAAGCGGGGGGGGGGGGGCAAAGTAAATAAGAAGTGGAATAAAGACCAGAACAGTAGAAAAAGGTGGAGTTACTGGAAGGTAAGAGAACAAGACTAATAGTGGGGTAGGGCAGTGGGGGTGGAGGTAAGGGTGAGGGAGATAGAGGTATACAAAGAGAAATCTAATAGAGTTGGGAACTAAACAGATATGGGGGAGATAGTAGAATACCTAAGAGTTATGTAGAGGGGGTAGACAGGGATAAAATAAGTAATAGACGAGAATGAGATCAAAGCAAACAGGTACAAGGATAGGGGCAAGACACTGAGAATGGGAGATGTAGAGAGAAAAGGGGAGTGTATGCAGCTTGGGTGGAAAGAAGGTGAGTGAGGGCAAGGTAGAGTATAGAACTGGCAGACCCAAGTAAGGGGAGCAGTGAGAAGAAACAATCAGTAAGGAGGAAGGTAAGCACAGGAGACAGTAACAGAGAAGTCAAGGTGAGAGTCTGTGGAAGGAGGACGTAGATAGAGAGGGGAAAACCTGGGAGAGTAAGGGGACGCCTGAGAGGAGTGGAGGTAGAGGGGAGGACTAGGTAAAGAGATGTATAAGAACTAGGAATGAGATGGGTAGCAGGGTTAAGAAGACTTTGTCAAAAGAAGATAAAGAGAAGAGTGCAGCAAGCGTGAAAGCTTTACAGTAAGTGGTAGGGTAACCAATGAAGTGAGATTACAGGTGGGTGAAGACTGCCATCTAGTAGCCAAAGTCTGTAAGAGCTATATAGAGATGGAAGCAGTGGGATATAAAGATAAAGTAAAGTAGTAAAAGAGGATAGAAGGGTGTAACAAAGCAGAAGGGGAGCAAAAGTAGTTAGAGGCAAACAGTAGAGAACAAAGATAGTAAAAACAGGGGGGGGTGGCTGCTGGCAGATATGGCAGGAGAATTAGTGCACCTAGGAGGAGCAGAGGTTAGATATTTAGATGAAGTAATTAAAACAAACAAGGATTTGTTTGTAACATACAATAATAGTTGCTGTGGCTTTTAGTCCAAGGGCAATTGGATTACCCAGGTCAGAAAATACTCAGGCAGGTTTAGGTAGGTGGGTTGAGCTGGTCTTGGAGTCCAGAAGGGCACAACAAATGTGGAAAGGTGAGAATAGAAGCTTTACAGAGAATAATAGTTGCTGTGGCTTTTAGTCTAAGGGCAATTGGATTACCCAGGTCAGAAAATACTCAGGCAGGTTTAGGTAGGTGGGTTGAGCTGGTCTTGGAGTCCAGAAGGGCACAACAAATGTGTAAAGGTGAGAATAGAAGCTTTGCAGAGACTAATAGTTGCTGTGGCTTTTAGTCCAAGGGCAATTGGATTACCCAGGTCAGAAAATACTCAGGCAGGTTTAGCTAGGTGGGTTGAGCTGGTCTTGGAGTCCAGAAGGGCACAACAAATGTGGAAAGGTGAGAATAGAAGCTTTGCAGAGATTGCTATACAGACTAAACGCCAGGGATCGGTCAGCAGCCACGCATAGTGAAGGGGAGTAAAGACGGCGCCAGTAAGGAGGCAGATCAGTGCTCTATTTGTTTTCATTTGTTAACCAAGGTAAAACAGTTCTCTTTAGCAGGTTGTAAGCAGTTCTCCTAAGCATTTATTAAGCTGTTTTTAAGTACATCTCTTGTTTAAGCAATTCTCAAGAAGTTTTTAAGCAAGTTTCCTCTTGAGAAGTTAAGTGGTTCACAAGCAGTTCTTAAGTAGTTCTTAAACAATCTTTAACCAGTTCTCATCTTAAGCACTTCTCAAGCAGTTTTTAAGCAATTCTCCTCTTTAGCAGGTTTCATCTTAACCAATTCTTAATAGTTCTTTCATTTAAGCAGTCTCATTTTAAGCAATTATCAATCATTCATCTTTTTAAGCAGGTCATGCATGCACTTTTCCTTTTAAATAATTAGGCAGTTAAGTACACCTCTTGTTTAAGAAGCTCTCAAGACGTTCTCCTCTTAAGCAGTATTAAGCAGTCTCAAGCATCTCTTCTGTTTAGACACTTCTCAAACAGTTCTTTTCTTAAGCAGTTCTCCTTGTAAACATTTCTTAAGAAGTGTTCTCTGATTCAGCAGGTCTCAAACAGGTTTTAATCCATTTTCAAGTTCTCCCTTTAAGCACTTTTGAAGCAGTTTTATAGCTATCCTTAAAAAAACAATAAACGTTTTTATTAAATCATGTATGACATAGGCAATGTTAAATTTATATAAATGAAAATAAACCACAGTGACACAATCTCTGTTGAAAACATTACACATTCCAAACCATGTCAGCACAACCATAGCTGCAAACATTATACATCACTTTTAACCTCATTTCTCCTCTGCATGTACTGATCTCACATTTCATACTTTTTTTCTACATAATTTGCTCCTACCCTTTTCTAAAGATCCCAGTTCCAATTGTTTTATCTATGTTACTATCTTTGCTACTTCTAGTAAATTTGGTTTAAACTTTGATTCCCATTTTCTTGTCATTGCTTTTTTGTCAGCCATCAAAGTTAGACTCAGCAAGGCCTTACTATGTATAGGCATTTCTGATTCTGTATAGTAGTTCAAAAAATTATTTCTGTAGTTAGTCCAATTTGCTCAGCCAGGATCTTCAACAGAGCAGTCTATAGGGATTTTTAGTCTGCCAGCTCATTACCTTCCAAGAAAATATGAACCCAAGTTAACTCTTTCTTCCCCATCACACCTCCAACATTTGCTGTCTTCCCAAGGAAAAATTATTTGGAGTCTGCTCAAAGTATAAAAATACCTATGTAAACACTTCCAGGCAAAGATCCTAAATCTTCTAGATTTTATTACATATTTGGGAGACATATATATATATATATATATATATATATATATATATATATATATGGGTCTACTTCATATGATCAAAAGTTTATTTGATAGAAACTCATTTGACTGAGACCATAACACTGAAATTACAAACACTGAGGGTTGTGGGGGGCGTAGCCCATCACATAGTTTAGGTAAATATTGTTTTTTTGCAAATAGTTATTCATTGCAGTTATAAGTATCCATGTGTATGGTTTAAAATGTCTGAAGCATATTGGGGGGGCTCTGCACCCCACACCCCCCATTGTAGGGGGCTCTGCCCCCACACACCCCTAACTATATATTCTAACTCCAGGATTGCACTACAGTGAAGAAAAGGGCATAATCCTTGAAATTTCATGTTTAGGTGTTATGTATTTTCAGTCAAATGGGTTTTCAGTGTTTTGAAATTTCGGTGTTATGGTCTCAGTCAAATGAGTTTCTATCAAATGGACTTTCAATCATATGAAGTAGACCCACACATATATATCCCATTGTTTCTTTGTGAATTGTTTATCTAGTCTACCTCCCCTGATTGATTCTTATAGTAGTCATGCAATATTTTATTTGCTGTACTAATTATTCATTTGTTAATGGCAACTTCTGTTCTAGAATCTACTAAAAACTCTATCAGTGTTGATCTTTCATTTGGGAGCCCTGTATTTCTTTCTCTTTGCCTATATTTTGATATCAACCCTTGACATGGAAGGCAAACACTAGCCTGTATTCCAAATAAGTCCATGGCATCTTCCTATGCTATTACTTTTCCCTCTCTAGTTATTTGCTTCCAATACCTTGGTTACTTTGCCAGTTTTCTCCAATATATTCCTGCCCCCTCTTGCCTATTGTCTGTATCCCTAATTGCAGTCATCCCTATTGGCAGAATCTCCTTTCTTCATTCCTGTGTTGGCTTAGTTCTTAGAAGACCTTCTCCTACTTTATGAATAGAATAGTCTGTATGATTATTGTTGTTCTTCTTAAAGGTCTGCATCCAAAATCCCAGTCTCTCCCTGTTACTTGATCTTCCCTCCTGTTTCATAATCATTTCTTTCCAATTTGAATTATAGTTCTCTGCATGTGCTATGTATATGAACCTTAACTGTGTTGCTCTGAAATACCCTTTTAACTTGGGTAATCCCAATCCACCCTGTTCTTTTAGAAGAATAATCTTATCCCACTTAACTCTTGCAACCTTCCCCTCCCAGATCAAATCCTTCAGTTTTTTATTAATTGCTTTCCACAATTTCTCCTCTGGTTGATAAAAATATGCCTGGCCTGTGTATAAGACTAAAGGGACTAAAAACATTTTGAATACTTGTATCTTACTATCAATATCCATATAACAGAGCTTCCATTTTTCTCAGTTTTTGGATTATCCTTAGTTTAGTCTCTTTTCACTTACCCTTAGCCACCACACTGGTATCATTTTTAATCCATACTCCAAAATACTTAATTTTATTTTGTCCCCATAAATATGGATATTGCTGAACCAATTCATACATGGGTACATAATTTATTGCTATTACTTTTATTTTAGCTTCATTAATTTTGTATCCCAAAAAGGTTTGAAACTGTCTCAATATGTTCCACAGCACTGTTCCTTTCTGGTTTTGTTAGGTATAAAATAATGTCACCTGCAAATAGAGCCAGCATTTCTTGGCCACCATGCCAATTATATCCTTGAATTTCTGAGTCCCTTATTTTCTTTGCCAATGGTTCTAAATATAATGCAAACAGCAAAGGGAGAGAAGACACCTCTCCCTGCCTGGTTCCACTGCTCAAGCAGAAATTATCAAAGAGGACCCCACCAACTTTAATTTTCACCTCCAATCCTTCATATATCCTCCTAATCAACTTTATAATTTTATTCGGGAATGCATATGCTTCCAGTGCTCTGCTCACAAAATCCCAGCTTACTCTTTCAAATGCTTTCTGTGCATCAAGACCCACCAGCAACCATGCCAATGTCTCACATTCTGCTTCCCTCTGGATCATCACTGTTCTGTTTATAATGTTGAATGTTTGCCTCCTCTCTACAAAATGACATTGATCCATCTATCACTTTTGCAATTCTTTTAGCCATTATAGACATAAACACTTTATAATTATGTTTTAGTATTGAAATGGACATGTATGAAGCTGGATCTGATGGATCTTTACCCTCTTTGGGTATTACAGGTACCACTACTTTCTTCCCTCGATGTTGGTACTTCTCCTCCTCTTAAAATACTATTAAAACCTTCCAGATCTTCATCAATATTTTCCTCCTAGCTTCCATACTTCCACAGGAATATCATCTATTTCTGGGGACCTTCCTGTAGATTGGTTATATATCACCATTTTTATCTCATCTCCTACTATCCTAATTGTTAGTAACTGAGCCTCCTCTCCCTCTAACCTTGGCAAATTTAATTCTTCCATAACCATTTCCATTTGTACCTTTTCTTGATTTACATATTTTTCTGCTTTATATAGACTTTCATAGAATTTCCGAAATATTTTTAATACTGCTGCAGAATCCCTTGTTATCTTCTAGTTATAGGCTCACTAAGCTTGGTGACAGCCTTTCTACTTTCTGTTGCTTGAGTCGTTGTGATAAACGTTTTTGTTCTCTGGAGTTATTATCAAAAAGCAGTTGCTTAACAGAAATCTTTCTAAAGTCATGCATATTATCAATGTAATCCCTTATTTTCTGTTTAGCATTCTGCGGTTGCTCCTCTTCTCATTCTGTGAGATTCCCCGTTTTGCAATACTTTAATATTTGCCATCCCCTCTAAAGAATTCTTAGTACTTCTTAACAGTATCTCCCTTTCTTTTATTTTCACTCTATTTTTTAAATTCCACTTTAATTTTATCCCACACCCTAGCTATATTTTCAGAAGTTTCTACCTTCTCAAATAGCTCCTGAATAATTTCCACTATCCATTCCTTAAATCTGTCTCTTTTTGACATATATGTGGGAAAGCACCAGTGTCTCATTGTTATTTCATTACCCTGTGTTTTTATTTAGTTATTATTGGTGCATGATCTGAAATAGTGAGTGTGTATCAAGATCATTAATTAATTGCACGTTACTGTGTAATGTAAATTCTGGCTAGCCTAGTCCAGTTTTTGTATCTTGGAGAATAATATGTAAATTCACTCCTATTTCCTATTACTGAATTCATATCTTCCATGCCAAATATTTTCATAAATTTCTTTAAAAATCCACCCTTCTTTGTTATATTTTCCTTTCTGGGCCCACCAGACACATATTCACTGTTGCAAATCAAATTCCAGTTCCCACCTATAAGTAATATTCCTTGCTGAAAGCTAATTATTTCTCTCAGAATTTTCTTAAGTTCCATTACAGCAGTTTTCGGTGGAATATATATACATGCCAGTGTAATCCTCCTCCCTTGCCAATAGTCCCTTAGTGCTACAAATCTACCATTATTGTCTTTTTTCCTCTTCTATTATTAATGGAGCTCCTTTTGCAATTAATATAAGTATCTCTCTCTTCCTTTGCCCCAGATATTCCACTGAATAACCACCCTGAAACCCTTTCTTTATCAAATTAACATGTTCAGTTCTTTCCACATGTCTCCTGTAGCACAGTTATTTGCACTCTACATTTTTAATATGGTTCACTACTCTTTCTTGTTTGTATTTATCTGTGAGACCATAAACATTTAAATACATTACAGAAAAAAATCTAATTCTTGAGGGATTATTATTCCCACCTTTTATGTATAACAGTTTTTTGTTAAACGTCTAGATCCACCTATTGTGTTACATACATGCACTGTTTGGCAGGTTAATATTTTATACAACTGTTTCTTGTCATCTCCATTTGAGCCTATGTCACATCTTGCAGAACTTTTTCTTTTATTGAAAACAAAAATACACACACACACACACACACACACACACACACACACACACACACACACACACACACACACACACTACCTTCCTAAATCCTAACTTAATAATATAACACAAAACTAAGTACATCTTCAAACATTGAAGTTTTACCCTCCTAATAGGAACAAAAGTTCCAAATTGACAGCCACACATACAGACTCCCGGTAAACAGAAAGAAAGTTTATCCATGCTAAGCCATATGGTAGAGCCTGTGACCCTATGAAATGCTGTCTGGTTTTACCTTATCTTTATATCTATCACAGCTGGGAAAACTTTCAGAAAACATTTTCTTATAGCCATTTCTCTTTATTAGATTGTCTTCTAGTGACATGAGAACCAGATACAGAACTATTTACTAGGAAAAATTTATAATATTTAATATTATTTCTTCATTTACTTACTTTCTGTTAACTCTTCTTACTATATAAAGGTAATGGCCTTAACCCAGTCATTCCCCTCTGCAAAAATGAGAAAAAGCACACTTTTTTACATTGCACTGCCTACATGTCTTAAAAGTGAACCAGGAGAAAGACAGAAGAAGGGAGAAAGAAACAAAAAGAATAAACAGAAACACCTATTTATATTAGTGTCTCCATTACATTTAAAAACAACTGAAAAAGCTTTACTTTATAACATGCAAACAAAATCATGCACCACTTAAGTAATACTGTTAAGAAAAACTTTTGTTTTACTTACAGTTAACTCTCTCTGCTCCTCCTCTTCTCCTCTCCTGAGTATTTTTCCGAACATTAATGACAAGAAGTAGGGCATATGCATTAGAGTCCCCTACAGTTTTAACAAAGTCCAAACAAGTCCAATAGTTCCTTATTTCCTTGTTCTGTCCTGTTTCACAAATATAATTATTTGTTTGTAATCCCACATTTGTCATTTTCCAAGTTACTGATTTTAGTGTCCAAATGTAAATAACATGAGATAGGGCATATGTTTTAGAGTCCCCTACAAGTTTAACAAAGTCCAAGAAAGTCCAATATTTCCAGATTTTCTTGTTCTGTTCATGTTCATCTCCATCTCCCAAACCCAGTCTCTGCTTTATCTCCCAGTGCACTCTCAATTCTTCTAGTCAATTCCTGTGCTTTTTCCCTCTCTCAAGCATTTTCTGTTAAAACACTGGGAAAGGTTTCACTGGCACAGTCTCTCTGTGGTCTGTTTTTGTTCCTCCGGGGAAAAATATTTTGAAGATAGCCTGGTACAGTAGTTTGAACCTAGCCACTGCTTCAAGGCATTCAGTATATAATTGAATACATTTATTCCTCTTCTGCCTGATGTACATTGAGTAGTCATTCTCCACAAACACTCTGCTGTCTCCCACTTTTAATGGTTTGTCCTTCTGCCACAGTTTTATCAGAATCAATTCCTTCTATTGGTAAGATTGCATTTTTACTATTAAAGGTCTAGGTTGTTTTCTCATAGCCAGGTTTGGAGTATACACATAATGTCCCCTTTCATTTAATAGTTCTTGTTGTGGAATACCAGTCCAGTTGCTTATTTGTGCTTTCATGAAATTAATACAGTCTCTTCCTTCCAGCTTCTCAGGTACAGCATAAAATCTCAGGTTTTCTCTAAGTATTCTGTCCTCTAATTTTATTATTTTTGAAATATCTCTTCTTCTGAAGTCTCATATTCAGCCAGACTTTTTTTTATTTCAGCCTCTGAGTTTTGCAGTTTTATCATCTCATCTGAGTATCTGTATAAAGTTTCTTCCATTTTTTTCCAGCCTTTTATTGTTTGAGTTGATAGACTTCATCTGTGTTTCATTTATTTTAGTCAGGTCTATATGCAATTTCTTTATACTTTCCTCAACATTACTGGAAATCATGTCTGGAGCTTGCACTTCTTTTTGGTGAACACAGTACTTTTCCATGTCAGTGTTTTTTCATCACCTTTTGTAAGTAATTATCCTACAGGTCATCTGTATTTATTTTTTCCTGGCATCCAGGCAGTGCACTTACTAGTCAGTTATTGAAATTTATTCAGAAATCTAGGTCCACTGGTTTTCTCTGCTAAAGTTCTGTTTTCACACTCGGAGAACGAGAATTAAGTTGTTACTCAATGTGCAGCCATCTTGGAAGTCCAGTTTTATAGCTGTTTTTAAAACATATTTAAGCCATTCTAAATCAGTTATGCTTAAGCAGCTCTCAAGCAGTTCCTCTTAGCAAATTTCAAGCTGTTTCACTTTTTAAGCAGTTCCTAAGCAGTTCTCCACTCATGCAATTCTCCTGTTAAGCAATTCTTGAGCAGTTCTCCTCTTAGCAGTTCTCAAGAAGTTTTCCTCTTAAGCTGTTCGTAAGTAGTACTCAAACAGTTCTCTTCTAAAGCAGTTCTCTTAAGCATTACTTAAGCAGCTTTCTGGTAGTTCTCCTTTTAAGAATTTCATAAGTTTATATACAGTGCTTAGGTCTATCAAGGAAAACTGACTCCATTAATCCATGGTCATAAACTAAGTTTCCCATCAATTTGTCAAGACTGATTTAAATATACACAATGTAGTAGAACTTCTAATAACTACAAGAAGTCTGTTCCATGAACTTAGAATTCTATGTGTTATAAAAGATTTTCTCAGTATGGCTCTACAATTATTTATAACTAACTTTGAGTTTTTTAATAGAATTCCTTGATACAGTTCAGTATTAAAATTTGCTTTTAAAAAGTATCATAAAATATTCTGTACATCAGTATTAACTTATCCTTAAGTATCTAGACTGCATTGAATACATTTCAAGAAATGTGCATCTATCTGTATAGCTCATGCTAAAAAATGACGTAAGTGTTTTGTGAATTACCCTCAAACTGACTCAGAAGTTCTAAGTTGTCATTTATTATAAACAATGAGTACATCATTACACTTAAGAATATATCTTATATTTGTTCTGTACAAGACAATCAGAATTGCTATCCCCTTTCTCATCATAAGGCCAAAATGTCTCTTTGCAAAGCAATATAATGAATATACATGATTCCCAAAGGAAAGGTTAGATACTAGTGGACCCAGGTCCTTGAATGATTTGGATAACTATATAGGTCAGCTCACCCTGTGCTTACCAAAATACATTACACAGCATTTGTCTATGCTATATGTAAGACCTATGGATGTGAACTTGTGTACTTTGTTCATATAATCAATCAGAAATCCAATTTTATGTTATCAGTGCCAGTGTTTAACAGGAAGGAAGAATAGATAATGTTAAACAATACTGGACCCAGGACTGAACACTCAGGTACTCCAATTGTAACTGGTAAATAGTCTAATTTGATATCATGTAACACCACTGACTGTATTCATCTTTTTAACCAGTAACAATACCCATTTGTTAACCACATAGGCCAATGGTTTTTCATGAGCAACCCAGGAGCAGTGTCTGCTTATGTGATTTGCTCAAGGTCACACTGTAGGCAAATCTGGGCTGATGGACTCAAACCCTACACCGCGTGAACGATTGCTCATAGCCTTACCCATCTGTACTAACTGCTAGACAACCAGGACATAATTTACCTTATGATGTATGTTGTACAATGCATTGTTGAATAAGAAAGTGAATGAGTGCCTTGGCCATGTCTAAATATATCATTCTGCTGATAAGTCCATATATAAAGCCAATATATCCGATCATAAAACACAGATTGATTTGGATACATCTTCTTTTCAGAAATTCATGTTGAAAAGTTTCCAGAAGATCCAATTCATTTCCACTATATATGTCACTTAGGCAGAGCTCAAAGCATTTCCCAAGAAAACACCAATTTCTCAGTTAAGTTACCAGAGTTTATTAAAATCAAAATATAAACTTTCACATCACACCCGTGAATCATCAGGCATTAAAAAGTTTCTTTCACATACAATACTCATTAAATAACAAATGGTCACAGTCACATGTTATCTAATCCAAATACAATTTCATCTAAAATGTTTGCATTTCAAAGCAGATTTGACACAGCTTCATTTACAACCAGGGGTTGTTCCACTATAAAAAAGGAAATCCACTTATACTCTTCCCTCACTGTTAAAAAACAATGTCACCCACTCTCCAATTTAAGACCAGTTAGTACTACAAACTTACATCTATGGCCAACACCCTTGTCCATAGAATGTTTGCATAAAGCATTTGACCCTACTCCTCTCCTAATATCAAATAGATGTTGACATATCCTTTCTTTTCATTTTCTATTAGATTTACCAATATAGAAGGACAGACATTCCTCACACAGCACTATATATATATATATATATATATCACAGTAAGGATATTGACATAGACTAAAGTCTTTATTTAAAAGGAGATGATTAAACTTTCCATTTCTATAAATGAATTTGCAAAAAGCACATTTATAACATGGTCAGGTGCCCTTTTTATGACTATACCTCACATCAACGTAATTCTGCTGCTCCTTACAGCAGATAATCTTTTTTAATGTCCTGTTATTTCTGAAACTAAAGTGGGGTGCCTGTAAAAAGTGGTCCCCCAGCTTCTCTAAAGAAGATAACATATGCAATGCTTCTTAATGATCTTTTGTATATCTAAAGCTTTCATATTATAAGTTAACACATATCTAAAGCCTATACCATGCTGTCCATTACCATTGGTTCAACATCATTCCCAGCACCAGAAAATAAATGGTGCCTGTCTGGGATTCTTTTTATCTTTCACCAAGTCCTTCACATATTTATTTTCCTCCATCCTGTATTTCCTCTACATAAAATTTATTTCCATAAGATCCAGTTGTTCAAGAAATAATTTATCATTTGTCACTAACCTATTCAGCCTCAACATCTGGCCCTTCACGATGTACTTAAATATAAAATCTGAATGCATACTATTGTGGTATAAATACATATTCTTTTTCACATATTTTTAATAAATAGATGTGTCCAGCATTCCATCTACAAACTTTGTTATGGTAATATCTAAAAATTCAATATAGGCTTCTGATACTGTAGTTTTACAACTGAAAAATCTACAGTTGTCATTAAATATTCAACAAACCGATTTAGCTCATTTACGGTACCTCTCTAAGAAGTTTGGCAAGAAGTGATGTTAAACTAATAGGGTTGTTGTTGTTGTTGTTTGTCTTTCGGCTTTTCCCGGTAAGGGGTCGCCACAGCGGAACTCCAGTCTGCTAATGATTGGCAGTAGATTTTTACGAAACGCAGAGGTGCCAGCTCGACGCCCAACCTTCAACGAAGGCATGCCCATTTACGCACTCATGTCTTTCGAACGCTACCCAACCGCGGGGAGGACATGCAGACTCCACACAGAAGGCACTCCCAAGCCAAGCTGAGAATCAAACAGGAGAACCTCTTGCTGTGAGGTAACAACGCTACCGCCATACCACTGCGGCATATGTTAAACTAATGATTTCAGGTAAAGTACCAGATTTTTGGAAAATTTCTCATGTTATGTAATAGGGTGATAGTTTTTAATTTTGTTTCTGCTCCCTTTCTTATACACTGGTATAACATGAGAAATTTTCCAAAAATCTGATACTTTACCAGAAATCAGACATTTACTGAAAATCGTTTTTAACTGGGATTCTATGAGATCCCCAATATTATATAGAAATATAGAAGGAATATTGTTAGGTCCCATTACTGTTTGCTTTGTAATACTCTGCAATGCTTTCCATACGGAGACTGTACTGATAAATGGAAAAGAAATGTTGGAGTGTATGATAAGCCCTGTATCAAAATCATTTGACATGCGATGACTTCTTTGTCTATTAATAAAATAATAGCCAATTAATTTACAATTATCTCTAAATTGTAAGCCAAGGAATTGCTTACTTTCAATACCCAACTCCATGTGTTTTTTATATCAATTATTAACATACTTGTATAAATATTTATAAATATGTCATATTGGATTTGTCATATGCTAGCTTTTCCTCCAAGCTCTTCTACCTTCAGTGATTTTTTTTCATCATACAACTGGGACACTTTTTATAAGCACTGAACTATTTTCTTTTTGATGTAGAGCCATTTTATTTACATGGTCCACCAAAAAAGTAATTTACTGGAAGATCTTTTGTGTTTGTAAGATGCAATACTTTCCACACACTGTATCAAAATTCCCACAAAAGTTGTATAACTATAATTTTGATCTTCTCAGTTGAGTTCTATTTCTCATCTTAAGCATGTCTTAAGCAGTTTGAAACCAATTCTCAAACAGTTATCTTGTTTAAGCAATTCTCAAGCAGTTCTTTTGAGAATTCTCTTCTTGAGAAATTTAGTTATGAAGCAGTTCTTATGCAGCTCTTAAGCATTTCTTGTCTTAAGCAGTTCTCCTCTTAAGAGTGTATATGCAGTTCATTACTGCAGACAGCAAGCCATTCCCAAGCCCTTCTCTTGTTTAAGCAGTTCTCTGAAGCAATTGGAAAAAAGACAGGATGGATAACTGGGTGCCTTTTATGAAGGAACTGAATTTGATAACCATTTGAAATGTCAGGACCCACTAGAGTGAATCCCAAAATATGGAGACTGAATGGCCAAAAGAACAGACTTATATATACCAAGGCCAATATGCCATTTCTCAGAATATTCCCTTTTCTCCTAGGTATGGCAATCTTGGAGTTGACATATATAAGTTTTAAGTTTATGGGGTGGGGGGGTGCAGAGTGCTTGCCCCTTACAAAAAGAAGTTTAAAGGAGAAAAGCAATTTTCAAAATTCACTCCTCCTGTGTTTTTGGTATTTTTTTTCAGCTTGTTGGTCCATGACATTTCTAGTGTCAACAGTTCAATAGAGAGTCATTACATTTGCACTTTGTTGTGGTTGGCCATTTATAAACACTTTTTGAACAGCCTACTCATATATCGAAATTTTTTATGAAACAATTCTCAAGCCATTTCAGCAGTTCTTATGCAGTTCTCAAACAGTTGTTAATCAGTTTCCTGTAAAGCTATTTCAAACAGCTCTCCTCACAGGCAGTTTACATGCAGTTATCTTAAGTAGCTTTAATGTACTTCAATAGTTCTGAAGGAGTTGTTATGTACTCCTTAACTAGTTCTCCTATTAAGCAGTTCTCACTTTAAGTAGTTCTCAAGAAATTCCTAAGCCTTTTCCTCTTAAGCAATGTAAATAGGTCTTGAGCAGTTCTCCTCTGAAATATTTCTTAAACAGTTTCCTCTTAAACATCTTAAGCAGTTTAAACAGTTCTCTTGAACAGTTATCAATCATTTATTAAGCTTTTCTCTTATTTAAGCAGGTCTTAAACAGTTTTTAAGCATTTCTCAAGTGACTTTCAAGCAGTTCTTAAACATTTCTTCTATTAAGCAGCGCTCTTTTTAAGCATTTCTCTTATGCATTTCTTAAGTTTATCTGGCACTAGGCACAGAGAATTAAGGCAATGAACTGTAAATGAGCTGTTCTCTTTCGTCCAGGTTTGATTCCTTCAGTCTTTATTTGTTTGTATGACTCAAAAACAAGTCCCTTAATCAGAATGAGCTCCTTGGTTTGGTCTGACAAATAGGTCCATGGAGATCCATGCTCTACTCCGGTTAGCAAAAACCAATTCAACACTGGCAAATAGTGGAACAGTTAGAAAAAAACATCAAAACCTGCAATGGAAAAGTAAAGTGGTGATAGAACAGGCAGACTGCAAATTTTAAACTTCTGTGGGGAAAAGAACAGATTATATTTTGTGTTACTCAGACTGCTTCAGAGAGGAAACCTTTGTATGTTGAAAAATTAATACAGGAAGCTCTTAGGGATAACTTAAATAGTACAATAACTCTAAATTATCAAGAGTATTTTTAATCACCAGATTAGCTACACAAAAAGTAAAAAGCACAGACAGAAAATCTGAAAATGCAAATATTAAAAAGAAGACATCACTTCAAGTTCCACACTAGAGCTCTAGTTAATAGTATCCAAATAATGATGTTTACTACCAAAAAAGAAATGTTATTTTTTACCACATAGGGTTGGCTTATAATTTTGAACACATTTTGATGACTACAGGACTAGTTATAGCATGTTTTTTTACCTTCTTATGGTCAGATTGTAAAATATTTACTCTCACTGTAAGTGAGTGTGTCTGGTGTAATGTCTATTTACAAAACAGCCTAACACTGGACTAAGTTCCTTACATGGAGATAAAGTGTTTTAGAACTTGCCCCCTAGTTGTAGTAAATGAACAAATATCAGAGTCACCTGTCTAACTTGCTAGACTTCTCATACCTGATAATAGTGATATGTTGTTTCCAAAGGACAAGAAATGAAAAAGTTCAAGAAGTAGAATCATGACAAATATATAATTATACAATGACTGGCCATTAATATTCTAAAATGAGCACACTGATTGGCTAGCCCAACCAGCGTATCCATTGTAAATCCGGGAATATACCAACAAAAAAAGGTCCGGTCACCCGGATTTTTTTCCATTGGTATATTCTGTAAGTTTTATTTTTTTTAAACAAAAAAAATAAATAAATCTGTAGTCCAGACACCATACATACGAAAGAGACAGCATGGAGAAAATTCTAGGAAAATCAGGTACATTACTTAAAACTAAAGACACATACCTGATTTTCTGTGTATTTCTTCCATTCTGTTGCTCTCTTACCCCTAAACTGCCCAAAACTTTTTTAATAAAAAAAAAAAAAAAAAAAAAAACAAAAATGGAGCAATGGAGACCTTCTTTTCTCCGTTGCTTCCTTTCCAAAGCACTGATGTATTGGGTATGCTCAGGAACGCAAGTCCCATATGCATGCTCAGTACATCAAAAAAGCAACAGGATGTATACCAGCCATGGAAGGACAGCACGGTGCTGTTATACAAAGACATTATTTAAGAAAAGTAAGTTTTTTTTTTTCTTAAATAATGTCATTGTATAATAGCAATAACCGACTCCGTGTTGTGGTATATTAAGATTTACCCACGGTTGGCTTTATTTAATCACTCGGGCTTCACCCTCATGATTAAACCATGGGTAAATCTTAATATACCACACCAATGTCGGTTATTGCTTAAACATCCAGCTCAGTAGAAGGAGACATAGAGACCCAGAGAGAGAGAGAGAGAGAGGGAGACTTCACAGCTCTATCTTCCTATCTCTGTGCCTTACTGTTAAGGTCCAAATGTAAAAATAGTAAGGCAGCCAATGTAATTGTACAAAAGCATGGCTTTCATCCATAGTTATTTATTTACATCTATACCACCTTTTTCATAAACTTCCATTTAACACCCATAGTTCCTTATGCCATCTAGATATTCTTTGGACTGACATCCTCAATTAAGTGACTTGCCAATTAATAATAAGCAGCATAAGAAAGAGAAAAGTGCAAATAATAAAATTACATTAAAATAGTTAATCAAGGATATCCTGCAATACTAATATTAATTATTGTCTGTCAGTGTCACTTGTTTTAGTTGAGGGGTGGCATGACACAGTAGGTAGCACTGTTATTTCACAGCAAGAGGGACTCCAGTTCAATTCCTGGCTGGCGTGCCTTCTGTTTGGAGTCTGCATGTCCTTCCTGTGTTTGTATGAGTTTTCTTCAGGTGCTCCAATTTCTTCCCACAGTCCAAAGATATGCAGTAGGTGGATTGGCCATAGGTGTGAGTGTGGGTGTGTGTGGTATGGCATAACAAGTGTGACAGAGATAGTCACCAGTTATGAACACTGCCCCTAGATGATGGTCACTGTTTATGTGACACCCTAACCCCATGTGCAAATATGGGAAAAAAGGGGGCTATAGGTGGATGGATGAGTCTTGTCACTTATTATTCATATTTATATTCATATTTTCCTAGCTGCTAGATCTATGTGTTACTGAGGGGCATGGTGTGAAATATCATGATGGGGAACAGAAAAATACATTGTCACTGTCCAGTTTAATACACTATACTGGACATGTTGCTAATTGTTTGCTGATAATTTTGAAGATGCACAATATTTCCATATGTACCTTAGTATTTTTAAAACCAGCTTAACTTACATACTATTACATGGCTTGTAGAAGAAACATTAGATGATGTTGAAGAAAACTGTAACTGATATTTGCACTGAAGTAGAGATATTTCAGAGATATTTGGCATTATCAATGGCATTAATGATACAACTAATCATAATGTTTCATATTTATGTAAACACCTCAATGAAAAAGTACTCAAAGAAGAATGTCTAGCTATCATGTAAAAACTTAAGTTTGGGTGAACAAAAATGTTCGGACACACATGTCTTGGCTGCACAGTTTCCAAGATATGAAAAGCTGCCTATGAAAGTTTAGAGCTATAGAAGGATTTCATTTTTGTAAGAAGTTTAGTTGAAGTATAGAAAGGAAAAGATCTTTTGGGATGCTGACTAGATCTGGTATCTCCAGTTAAAAGCAGAACAATTGGGCATTCTTTCATTACACCATGTGCTCAGATGGTTGCCCTGTGTTTGAATGAACGTACATTTGATTGACAAAAGCAAGGGGTGTGAGTTAATGTCATTTGTGCAGATATCTGAATGCTGGAAATGTCAAAGGTGTGGATTGCAGAACAGTTGATATGTTGACAGTATGGAATGTTGATACAGGAAAGTGGCTCTGTGGGGATGAGACTATGTGCGTGTGTATGTGAGGTAGGGTTAGGGAAGGGGGTGGGTGAAGGCTGAGTGTTGTGTGTGAGTTTGTGTATTTTAGGGTAAGGATAACGGTTAGGTTAGAGAATAAATATGGTGTTGTTTGAGTGTTTTTGTGAATGTTTGTGTGTCTGAGTCTGTCTTATGTAGTGACAGTGTTACGGGAAGGTTTTAATGACCTTAAGGTGTAGGGTTAGGGTTGCAGGAAGGGGTAGCATTAGGCTTAGGGTTAGCATCCACTACAAAGGTGGTGCACTGGGCGAAGCATGAATCCTTAAGGGACCTCACTAGTAATCTTCATGCTCTCTGAGGATACACCTGCTTTGTGGGTTCTGTCCCTCAGCCAATTTGCTATCCACAAAATTACACAGGAATCAATTTGGAATGCATTTAGCAAATGATCAATAGCTGGAGGGTGGCAAAAAGAGACAAAAAGTGTCTTGAAATACAGCTACGATGTACAAAGATTGGAGGATTTAATAAACAGATACGTCTTATCCCATGCCTGGGGAGTTCAATCTGGTAATAAGCTACCATGTACAAAGACTGGAGGATTTAATAAACAGATACATCTTATCCCATGCCTGGGGAGTTCAATCTGGTAATAAGCTACCATGTACAAAGATTGGAGGATTTAATAAACAGATACGTCTTATCCCATGCCTGGGAGTTCAATCTGGTAATAAGCTACGATGTACAAAGATTGGAGGATTTAATAAACAGATACGTCTTATCCCATGCCTGGGGAGTTCAATCTGGTAATAAGCTACCATGTACAAAGATTGGAGGATTTAATAAACAGATACGTCTTATCCCATGCCTGGGGAGTTCAATCTGGTAATAAGCTACCAAGTACAAAGATTGGAGGATTTAATAAACAGATACGTCTTATCCCATGTCTAGGGAGTTCAGTCTGGTAATAAGCTACCATGTACAAAGATTGGAGGATTTAATAAACAGATACGTCTTATCCCATGCCTGGGGGAGTTCAATCTGGTAATAAGCTACGATGTACAAAGATTGGAGGATTTAATAAACAGATACGTCTTATCCCATGCCTGGGGAGTTCAATCTGGTAATAAGCTACCATGTACAAAGATTGGAGGATTTAATAAACAGATACGTCTTATCCCATGCCTGGGGATTTCAATCTGGTAATAAGCTACCAAGTGCAAAGATTGGAGGATTTAATAAACAGATACGTCTTATCCCATGCCTAGGGAGTTCAATCTGGTAATAAGCTACCATGTACAAAGATTGGAGGATTTAATAAACAGATACGTCTTATCCCATGCCTGGGGGAGTTCAATCTGGTAATAAGCTACGATGTACAAAGATTGGAGGATTTAATAAACAGATACATCTTATCCCATGCCTGGGGAGTTCAATCTGGTAATAAGCTACCATGTACAAAGATTGGAGGATTTAAAAACAGATACATCTTATCCCATTCCATGGGGAATTCAGTCTATTAGTTGGTACAGAGGTTTAAGGCTATGATGTGTTAGCAAGCTGATTCCTGTAACCCAGGATTTGATTCCTTTAACCTCCATATGTCTACTTTGAAACCCTTAGCAAGAATGTTACACAAACAGTGCTCCTGAAAAGGGATACCTGTGCCCAGTGGGATGAAACAGTTAAAATAAATAAAATAAAAACAAAATGCAAAAATCCGATACATTTTATGCTTATCAAAGAGAGATTTTTTTTTATAATGTTCAGTCTGACATGAACAATGACCATGTTATAATTACCTGTAATCCTTCTTAACCCAGTTGAGATGTTCTAGGTCTTGGCCCCATGTAGGCATGACACTTTCATAAACTCCTTGCAATGTCTAGTGAAGTATATGCCTGAATTGTAGTTTACACATAGTAGTGTCTCCCTATGGGCTTTAATGTCTGGATTTGCTCACTTTTATTCCCAGGTATTTTATTATTTTGAACTCTCATTGTTACAGTCTTATGGTAACTATAAATGTTTGATTTATTTTGTTCAGCTGGGGATCTGTGCCAGGTGTTGCATGTTTGATATCTTATAGCTTCTTGACGTACTGTTAAGATGTTTATGGGTGTTTTCTTCAGAACCTTCATGTATGTAGTGATGTGTGTGTGTGTGTGTGTGTGTGTGTGTGTGTGTGTGTGTGTGTGTGTGTGTGCAGCTGTGTTACTGCTGAGAATTTCACCTCAATATTATGCATGCACTTACACCTCTCTCAAATATTTATGATCTTGTCAATAAGAAGCAATATTTTCGGTGGGCATGAGGCCATACCTCTCAACCGTACTCCAGTTTGAGGAACATTTCTTACATTCATTCTAAAAAATTCTGTGTTCCACACTGTTCTACACTAAAAAGTCTTAGCACATATTCATTGATAAGAATTTTTTAACAAATACCCATGACAACTAATTACTGAATAATATAAAATCATGTTAATTCATCAAAACAACTATTTTTATGTATGAAGTATCAATTAGTAACCAAGCTTGAGCTTCTCTGTTGAAGACATTAATAGATGTTCCACAGTTTCTCCATGTTTCCACATGGTAAGAGGTAATTTCCCACATTTCAGATTGAAGGTTGAGAACTATGCATGAGTCCATTCTTACACTGCCCAAGATAACTGTCATCTATCAAGTTTTTGAAAGTTAGATCGTATAATGCCTTATAGCTAATCTGTAGTAAGATCCCACCTATGTAAGATATCTGAGAAATGTGTACTTTGTCAAGGAGACATAAAACTCGTCAGTTTTGTAATAGATTTTTCTCTTTTAAAGTTATGTCTGCTCTGCTTTACTTGTTTGCAGCTACTTTGTAGGACATTTTACAAGTAATGTAGAAAATATGGTTAAATTGGTGCTTGCAATGTGCAAGTAATGGGTTTAAAGATATGAATGGGAGAGGAGTTGAAGTTACTAGATTTGGAGGAGGGATTTCACAGTATGATCATGATGTTATCACTAGGAAGAGCAAACAAGATGAACAGGACTTTTGAAGTTAAGTAATTATAAGGGATAGGCAACTCAAGAAATACTGGACATATGAAGTCAGCAGGAACAGGATATGTGTGAGGCATGAAATTCTGATATTTTTATACATCAGTCTGTTCCAAAACCTCTCCCAGGAAAATCTTAAATTGGATATCCTTATTTATGTATTAAAAGACTAGTTTCCATTTCCTTTCATAATTCACAAGCAATCATTTCCCGTTTACACAAAAAGAATTCAAGGCATGTTTTTACCCTAACCTAGAGTTAGTAAAACTCTATTAAAAACTTTAAATTGAAATAACTAACATAAATATACCATCCAAAATAGAATATAGTCACAGAGCAGTCTATTCCAGCAGCCATGGTAGATCATCTTCATTGTTATCTTTGTAGGATCATGGGGGAAAACAGAACAGCCTAATGCAATATATTTTGTAATGTTTTGGCTAGCTGATATAGCAGTGCATTTTGTCTGGATATGGGGAGTTGGACTGGACAATGTATAAAGGGTAGCACATCAAAGTACATGCCACGTTTTCCTTTGTGTAATGCATTTTGTCAAAAGAGACTGTAGTCAGGAAGAAAGATTTAATTCATTCCTGTAATGGACAGGATATTAGACTTGAGTTCTTTTATCCAAAATGAAGGAGTGGTAGTTTATTGCAAACATGTCAGGTACTGATAAGCACTAGTCTGAGATTCTACATCCCTGTTTGGGCAGGGTCTGATGAATCTGAGAGAAGGATATTGCTAAGCGGCGATACAGGGTTTCAGTGATGTCACCTCTAGCTAATAGTCATGTGAAAAAGCTCTGTTCCTTCAGCTAGATGAAAAAAGAGACTGAAGTTACATGTTTTGGGGTTTGCAAAAATTAGTATTTTGTTGTTTTATGCATTTTGGGTATTTTTATGAGGCTATAACGTAATACATTTTTGTACTGGTTGGTGGAGAGATAATAAGTTGTTATGGATTGTGACTGATGTAATGGAATGTGCCTTTATATTTTATTTTAGGTACAGTAGAGGATGTAGTCTGAGTTTGATAGGTGGTACACAGAGAAAGGAAAACAGTTTTGCCTGAGTTAAAGTTTAAATGTTAATAGGCATCAGTATGGTAATTAATGTTAGCTATTTAAGTCAATTACTCATTTGCATACACTACAATTTAAAATGATACAGATATGTTCCACAACAGGTACAAAAGGTTAGGTTTACCATCTGTCACTCTTTAAGCCGGAAATTCCCTGTTTTGCATTTGTGTCCTTCAGGGAAAAAAAGAGAGAAATGTCAAACGTCCTGAGATTTTAGGACAAGGAATATTTTTAACTTTCATCTAATTGTCATTTAAAAAAATATTCTGTCTGTAACTCAGTCCAAATTTTTAATACAAAATAACATTTTTGCCTTCAGATTATCATAATTAGAACTTTAAAATACAAAGAAATGACCAGCAAAGAGACTATTAAAATCCCTGTTTCTGATGTTGCAATGACATTCATTAAGCCTTGTAGCACTTTTTTGTCTAACCTATATAGGGAAGTCCACATTCACATAACTATCATGTAAACTAATTGCCAACTGTTATACATGGGATATTTCCATAAAGGAGTCCATTAATGGTAGTAGCATATTATTCAGTAATAATAACTTTGCATACACTATATTTACCACAAGGAAAATTCTGGGCAGGTTGATGAATAACAAACCACATAGTAGGCCTTAATGTTTAGTATAATATTTATATAATGTGATAACTGACATGCCTCAAATGATGTATGCTGAAATGATGCTGAAAAACAGTGCAGGCAGGGTGAAATTAGACTTAAAATACCAAGCATATTATGACTTCCTGGGCAATCCAGTATGGCATTCCAAAACATGGCATATAAGGTAGGTTCATAAAACAGCAGGCATGTGACCTTTAAAGTATTTAAAAAGTGCAGACATAAAATTGCATGGTTAGAGTACTATATGCAGGAGTATTTCAGTACAGCCCATTATGAATGTTGCAGGATGACTCCTTAACCATTTTTTGACTTCACTGATGTATGTCAACAGGTATATATTATCAAACTGATTAGAAAAATGACACAACTATAGTAATTTATCTGTTTTGAAATCTCAAGTGGAAGCATATGACAAAATGTTTACTTTTTTTACATTTGTTAACAATGTAGCCCAGTGAACACAAAGGACCCCTTTCAGGGGAGACCCAGGATCATTGCTTGTTTAAGTGACTTGCTCAAAGTCACACAATAAGCAAATGGTAGTGGAAGAAATTAAATTCTGAAACCTTGACTACAAACCTATGAAACTATAATCTTCTGTGTCTGTATGGGAGCTGATGGTAATCCCTACTTAGCTGGTGCCCTTCTCCCACCATCCCTTCTTTTCTGGCTGTAATCCAAGTAACTGAAACAGCTTTGATCCCTTCTCTTGCCATACACTGTACAGTGCCTCGGGTAATAAAAGTCAGAGCCCTAATACTCTTTCTATGAAGTATAATTTTCCTCATGTCTATCTTAAAAAGTCAACCCTTAGCCCAGCTGTCCTTCCTTAGACTTCACCCCTTCTTACACCACAAACAATATGGGTCACCCTAAAAAAGAAGTTATGTACCTACCATAATGTTCCACGTTTGTTGTCCTTCATCTTGCCTTCCTTCTTGCTGGTTGGGTTCAGAGCCGATCCTCAGCTCTGGCTCAGCTGATTTACTATAGCTTGAGAGCTTGTACTGTCTCAAGGGTAACCCCTATCCCAACATGCCTAGCGGTAGCTACCCAGATCTCATTTGTAATAGCCCACACTAGATAAATCATAGTAAATGCAAATTTTACTAAGCACTTACACATTTAAGGTTAGGAAGGAAAGATGAAATACAAGGCATGGTTAACTAACCTGGTATGTCAAAGGAAACTCAGCCAGTGTAACCAATGAAGGAATTCCTCTCGATCATCCAGGAAGAGGGAAGGAGGGGGGAATGAAAGAAGGAAGGAGAGATGAAGGACAACAAACATGGAACTTCTTTATGTTATGTTGTCCGATCTCACCTTCATTCTTGCTGGTTGGGACCACATCCCCAGCACCTGGTTCTTGGGTGGCTCACTGGAACAAACTCTTCAGAACCGTGGAACCAAAGGATGCCATGTTCCGGGAGACAACATCCACTTTGTAATAAGGATTTGCCCATGTTGCTGCTGCACAGATTGAATCTAAAGGCAATTTGGCTTGGAAGGCAACAGAGGTAGCTAAGGCCCCGGTTGAATGTCCTCTGGCCCTCCCTGGAAGCTTCTTTTTATGCAAATCATAAGAAAAACTGATTGTGTCTGACAGCCCCTCTGATAAGGTCACTTTTGAAACTGTAGAACCTTGTTTATTGTCAGTAAAGGATACAAACAATTGATCTGATTTTCTAAGGTCTTGTGTAAATAAAAAACATAATTGTGTATGAACATCCAGTTGGTGGAGTCTATACTCTGCCTTGTTGCTATAATTGGGAAAGAATACAGGAAGCTCAATGGACTGATTTCAATTACACTCTGAATGTACCTTTGGCAAGAAAGAAGGATTTGTTCTAAGAGAGACTCTATCTTTGTGAAAAATGAGATACGGCGGGTGAATAGATAAAGCGTGTAATTCAGAAACCCATCTAGCTGAGGTGATGGCAACCAAGAAAAGGGTTCTCCAAGATAGAAATTTCATGGGGCAAGATGCTGGTGGTTCAAAGGGTGGAAGAACCAGAGAGGCTAAAACCAAGTTTAGGTCCCAGGGTGGGGGAGGTTCTCTTACCGGGGCCCGTAAAAGAGTTGTACCTCGTAAGAATCCTCTGCACAACTTATGAGACATGATGTTAGAGCCCAACTCTCCTACATGAAAATTGGAGATGGCAGCTAGTTGGACCCTAATAGTAGCTGCAGCTGCCCCTCGTTCAAAGGTTTTGGCCAGGAAATCAAGAATCTTGTGAACAGGAGCAGTGAAGGGATCAATGTCATTACTCTTCACCCAATAAGAGAACCTCTTCCATTTGCTAGTGTAAATCCTCCTGGTAATGGGCTTGTGGGAGAACACTAGGATGTGTTGTACAGCAGGGGAAATATTTGGGAGCCTGGCTAAGACTGGAAGTGGAGAAACCAAGCAGTCAGCTTGAGAGATTGGAAGGAAGGATGGAGTCTGCTAACTGATGCATCAAGAGGTCCGGAATTGGGTCCAGTATCCAATGCTCCACTAGAAGATGATGGCAGAGAAACAGAAACCATATCTGATGAGGCCAGTAAGGAGCAATGAGGATAAGTTTGCAACCCAACAACTTTGCTTTCTGCAGTACCTTTGGGATTAGAGGAAAAGGAGGAAAGGCATAGAGTAGTCCCAGAGGCCAATCGTGAACAAGTGCATCCCTGGGCAGCTGTCTCGGTGGAGGGACTAGGGCGAAGTAGCTGCTGCATTTGTTGTTGAGGGGAGTGACAAAAAGATCACAGCATGGCTGGTCCCATTTGAGAAAAATAAAATCTGCGACTTCTTGCTTCAGGGACCACTTGTGAGGCATGAGGATAGCCTTGCTGAGCCTGTCCACTATCACATTGGATTTCCCGGGAATATGTGTCGCAATAAAAAAACATTGGGAAGACATCACCCATTGTCATACTTGAAGGGCCTCCCAACACAAGGGGTAAGACCTGGTCCCACCCTGCTTGTTGATGTACCAAACCACTGACATATTGTCTGTCTGAATTGCAATGGTCCCGGTAGGTAGAGAGTCTTGAAGTGCTTGCAACGCCAGAAGCACCGCTCTCATCTCTAGAACATTGATGTGCAAATGGTACTTGTGAGGTTGCTACATGCCTCGGATGGTTTGTCCCAGATAATGCCCTCCCACCTGATCTAGGAGGCATCCATGGTCACTGCGATTACTGGATGGGGGTCTAGAAAGGGTCTGCCCAGATTCACCAGGGGAGACAAGCCACCATACTAAGTCCTTTTTGCAAGATTTTGTGATCAAGAGCATGTGTGACATTGGTAAATCTTGGAAAGACCATTGAGTGAAAAGAAGTCACTGCAGAATCCTCATGTGGAAGCGAGCCATAGGAACTAGAGTAATTTTTGTGGCCAATGAGACCAAGACTTGCAATACTTCTCTTGCCTGAACTCTCCTCTTTTTTTATGAGAGATGAAACTTGCTGACAAATGGTTGCCACCCTGTCTTGAGGCAGCTTTGCTATTATGTGTCTTGTATCTAAGTCTGCCCCTATGAAGGTAATAGACTGACAAGGCAACAAGGCAGATTTTTCATAGTTTATTGTGATGCCTAGCTGGGAACAAGTTTGAATTGTGTAGTCCCATGCTTTGATTAGTTGATGCTCGGTGGTGGCGGTGAGGAGCCAGTCGTCTAGATATGGAAACACCTGGAATCCTAGACACCCCAGTGACCACTGCCATACACTTGGTGAAAACCCTGGGGGCTGTGATGTGACCAAAGGACAGAGCTTTGAACTGATAATGACTGGCTCCCAGTCGGAAGCATAGGAATCTCCTGGATCACCTGTCCATTTTCATATGGTAGTACGCATCCTGGAGATGGATGGAGCACATCCAATTGTCCTGACCCAAGAAGAGAACAATGGACTGCAGTGTTACCATCCGGAACTTTGTCTTTTTTACAGATTTGTTTAGCTTGCTGAGATCCAAAATGGGTCTCCAGTCCCCTATCTTTTTTGGAACTAAAAAGAACCTTGAGTAAGTTCTGGATTTGATTTGGTCTGCAGGGACTTCTTGGATGGCTCTTTTTTTCTAGCAATCTTTGTACCTCTAGGATTGCTTGATCCTGAAGACTGGGTGGAACATCTGGGATAGAACGTTTTTCTCTTGAGGGGGGTAAGTGGGAAAAGGGAATTTTGTAACCCCTGGATATTACTGACAGTACCCATGCTTCTTTTGTGATAGTTTGCCAGGCTGTTGGGTACAATGGTAGTCTGCCCCCGACTGCCTCCAGAGGTGGACAGTCGGGCCTCCCTTCAGGAGTGCTGGAAGGGCCTAGCAGAGAACATATCTCTGATACCCTGCTGTTGTGGACCTCCTCTGCCACGAGACTGGCATCTTCCATTGTTGTTTCCCCCTCTGTCCCTGGGGGAAAATCTCCACGTCTGTCAGGCAAAGCTCTATGGGATTTTTGAAACCACATCTTTCCACTCTTCTGACCTTTAGGATAGGGTCTAGATGGAGTGTAAAAATGGACTCCTATGGCAGAGAGAGTCTTGCCATCCTGTTCACACCTAGTGAGAGTCTCTTTTACCTGAGGCCCAAATAAGGACGAGCCATAAAAGGGGGTATTGGTAAAGGAAGACTTGAATGGTTCCGCAAACTGACAAGGACGCATCTAAGAGTGTCTCCACAAAGCAACTCTGGTACCTGCTGCCTGCTCACTCCATCTGACGCATAAGAAATGAGCCTCATGGAGGAGTTAACCACTGAAGTCAAGGTCACAAGCTGGGAAGCTGCCCTGTTCGCAACTCCATCAGCTGTAGGATCCTGCATAGTATCTCCTAACTCCTTTAGGAGATCTCTGTGAAGTTGTGTGAAGTGTGACAAGTAATTCAGTGACCTGAGAGTAAAGGTCACTGAAGAGAATGTATGCTTCCCATACCTGTCTATCATACGGGACTCCTTGTTCGGCAGATGGACAGATGAAGAAGTTTCCACAAGTTCCTTCTTAGTGGCTGCTGCCACCACCATGGCATCAACAGGAACCCCTTTGGAAAGGAAAGATTTGTCCATGGGTGCAGTTATAAATTTATTTGGTCTCCTTGGAACTGGTTCTATGGTCTCTGGAGTGCTCCACACCTTTCGACTCACTACAGACAAAAGTGGGTCAAAAGGCGGAAACACCCAAGAGGTGGAGGGTCAGTAACCAAATGCGTCCAGGTAGACAGACTTATCCTCAGAAGGGGCTAGGGACTTCCAGCCACCTCCTGTCTAAGGATTTCCAAGATGTCCGAAAAAGAGAAATCCTCAGAGGAGGACCGTGGGGATCCTTCAGATTCATTCAAGTTTGTGTCTGAAGTGATGGACTCAGGGGAGTCCAGATGCTTCCTCTTACATTTTTTCTTCCAAGGGACCTTCTCCGAGTGTTCGTGGGAGGTCTCAGAAGAAGTGGGGCTGCTCAATGGGGTGTCCTGGGGCACAGGTTCCCTATGCTTTTAAGCAGAAGGAGGGTCAAAGGCAGGCACAGACACCAAAGGAGAGGGAGCCAATGGAGCTGAGGGTGGAGCTGTCTCTGGAGACAGCACACTCATCACCCCGAAGGTGCCACGGTCCTGAGTCAAAGGAGCCTCCGGCTCTGAAGAGCCTAGAGATCTCCTGCAAACTGAGAGCGACGGCTCCAAGGCTGATGTAGGAGCCAAGCTCACCTACGCCGAAGCTCCAAGAGGGAGAACGGGGTCAGACAAGGGTCTGATGCCACATCCCCCCTCAGAGCTGGTGAGAGAGCTTCGGCACCCAGATCTCTCGATGGACTGAGACATCGAGGAGATCGGAGCAGGTATCGGAACCAATAAAGGAGAAGTAACTGGAGCTGAGGGTTCCACCACCATGACCTCCATCAACTCCGGCTTCGAGCTCAAGAGAGTCAGAGGAGGAACCGATGAAGAAGCTGGATGGGCCGAAGGAGCCAATTCCTTATGGGCTGGGCTCAATAGTAATTTGGCAAGTGCCTGAGACTTGAGGAGCCTATTGACCACTCAACTCCATGTCATTATCCGAAAGCCTGGAGGACCAAGAGGAGTGAGAAGAGGACCGGTGAATGCCAGCTCCAGATTGCAGCAAAGGAGATTGTGGAGCAGAGCACACCGGCTGCAAAGAAGGAGACCCGGTTCTTTTATGGGTCCGGACTGGCTCCAAGGATACTGATGGAGCACCAGTGACTTAGCTTTGTTGGAGCCAACACTGGGAACTGACAGAGCTGAAGGTTTGACATTGAATTTAGATTGGTCCGAACTCAGAACCGATGAGGATGGCTTATTAGATATTTTGGACAATTTAGCTGGGTAAGGACCCTGAGATGAAGAATCTTGAGGGTTCTTCAGAAGGCCATGTGAAATCAGTTTGTTCTTTCTCTCCTGCTGGACTCTGGAGCTGAAAGCATGACAGATAGAGCATGAGTCCTGCAGGTGAACAGCCCCTAAACAGTATAAACAACTTGTGTGCCAATCCATAAGGGACATTTATTTGGCAACACTAGTCACTTTTTTTAACCCAGAGGATTTCGAATCTTGGGACATTGTGGTTAAACAAAAAATACAACAGCAACAAAACTGTAACAGCTAACACTACTAACAAGGCTATAATGGCTAGCAAAACAACAAGAAAGGATATCTCTTTTTTTTTTCTTTTTTTTGAAGGGAAAGAGAAGAAGAAGAAAAAAGGGAGAGAGAGCCTCTAACTTAAATGACTACTCTGAAAAGGTGGGGAAGAAGAAGAAGACCCCTCTAATTTAAAACAAGCTCAAAGGGGAAAGCAAGGCCTGAGGAAGAAAACGATGGCCAAGAACACCCATCAACAAGTAGAAAAAAAGGTTGTTAGACTAAAAGGGGATAAATACACACTTTAACAAGGTAATTCAATAATAAAACCCTGGAAAGGATAACAATATATGTGAAAAAACTCTAAGTACTTAGCCTGAGCCTGTAGTCACAATCTCGATGCTGCAAGCGGCAAACGAGATCTGGGTAGCTACTGCTAGGCATGTTGAGATAGGGGTTAGCCTTGAAACAGTATAAGCTCTTGAGCTATAGTAAATCGGCCAAGTTGGAGTCGAGGATTGGCTCCAAATCCAACCAGCAAGAATGAAGGCAAGATGGGACAACATAACATCATATCTTTTTGCTACTGTCTTCTCTCTTTACAAGTCTATGTGCCCAAATGTACTATGAAGGAAATCTATCTGACACTGATCAACATTTTTGCTCACTCATTTTTTCCCTCCATATTTGCTCCTTTTGACTGCCACAGATTTTATTATTTTTCTTACCATTTCAGGTAGATCAAAATAATGCCATTTTATGAATTTAATAAGAAAACACTAATGCTGAACAGGGTGGGTACTATCATGGGATTTACACCCATCCAGAAATGTTCTAAGGCCCAATGCCAGAGATGGAGGACCTTGCCACCCAAGGAAGGGCATTATTTACCTGATAATGTCCACCCTAGAGGGCATTATTATGTGTAAAAAAATGGGCTAGCTGTTAAATTGTTTCATATTTGTTTATTTTTTGTTTATATGTTTGTTTTTACTGCGTACTTGTTTTTATATTTTTGATGCAAAATAGTTCCTTTGTGCAATGTCTCAAACTTGCTGTAGCACACGCAATGTTTTTTTTGAAGAAACAAAGACATGCACACACAGATAGGCACAGGCACATGCGTATGCGCGCGCGCACACACACAACTGTTACTTTTTTCTTAATTTGCTTTTTTTATTTTATGTTTGTTAAACAGAAAATCCATACTCAGTATGTATAACATCTAGTGTCAGTCTGCTTTATTTTTTTTTTTTGTCTGAGCTTATTAAGCTGCCATGAAGTAGTGGACTTATTTTCACTGAATTTTATATGTATATTAACACCCTGCTGGAGAACAATTGTTCTCTAACAGGATGACAATATACGTTTGCTCATTTTCTAAGTAATATTACTGTACCTGCATTATTGTGTTTAGGACTATTAATTATTCCAGTTTTAAATGTTTGCAACTGCTTTGTGGCTCAGGCTGTGCTAAAAAGAGAGTTTGGACCAGTTCAGATATCTATTTAAGAAATGCAAAACAAATTTCACCAGCCCATGCATTCAAGAATTGCAGAATACACAGACTATAATGGGGCAGCAAAGTGGCATGCTGCTTTCTGTTGCAGCATTAGGGGTTTTGCTCTCTGGTTCATTTTTTGGCTGGAGCGTCTTAAGTATGGAGTCTAAACATCCCCCTTGTGTCTGCGGTGCTTTTTGCTCAGTGTTTGGCTTCCTCCTACATCCCAAAGACATGTAGGTAGATGAACCAGCAATCCTCTAAACCACATGTAAGTGTGTGTATTTCTTCACAAAGTATGGCAATGTGTGTGTGTGTGTGTGTGTGTGTGTGTGTGTGTGTGTGTGTGTGTGTGTGTGTGTGTGTGTGTGTCCAGCAATGGACAGATATCACAACCAGGACTAGCTGTAAAAGCAGATACCAAAAAATAAATGAATGAATGTATGATTGGATGATAACATTGGCTTTCATTTTGCTTTCCTTTTTTGTCACCAACTATTCAAGTAGTGCAGTATCATGGTTGCTTGTGATCATGGAAATCCTGATGAAATATCAGATAATGGTCCTCAATTTATGAAGAAGGAGTTTCACAATTTTATGAATGAGTGCCAGTTCAAACACATTACTTCAAAGCTTAGGTATCTTCAAAGCCATGGGCAGCTGGAAGGAATGGTCCAAACTAAACATCAGAAAGTGTGACAATTCTGAGTTGTCTTAAATACAGAAATTCACCAAGACAATCTGTGGATCTGTCTTGCACAAAGTTGATAATATGCAGCTGTCTAATGTCCAACTTACTTTTTTCATTTTCATGACCTATATCTGAAAGTAAAGTATCTGCTGTTGAGTTGTTGCTGAAAAGACAATGTAAACTAAAGTTTTATTATGACCAATCATCCCAAATCATTCAGTTTTACACAAAGAGGAAACAACAAATATAAATACTGCCAAAAGTCTGCTTTTTGTTTAGTATTTCATGTAAAAGTTCAGGTCATGGTACAGTAATTGCTTCTGTAGAACACCCTATATCATATCTGGTACAGGGTACTGATATGCAAGTATGCAAATAAACTGAAACATTTAACAACATTGTCAGATCCAGTTGATATTTAGTCAACTATGACTCAAGGTTCCAAAGATTTATTAGTATATCAGACTTTTGAGAAACCATCACCACCTTCTCAGAGTGAAAATATCTTTATGGATTATAATTCAGCTCAACCAGAATCTTCATTAGTGACATTAGTAACTGACACTAGTCTGGATAACACAAATTGTGATGATAGTTCGAACCAATCATCTCAAACGTATTCAAATTTTGAAGACTGAAAAAAGACAATTTATTATAATGACTGTACATAGTATATAAATGTCAAATATGCATGTTCTCAAATCCAATGAATTATTACTTGATTCCATATATTTTTGTGCACATCATATGGTATATATTGTACATACAGAGTAGTACTTACTGATCCAAAGTATGCAGTGTATAGAATACAATTCTTTTTATAGTAAGGGGGATGTCATATATAGATATGCAAAGTAATAAAATAGTGTGCCTATGTTTCTAAGGTCAATATTTTGACTGGCACCAGTGTATCACACAATCCTTCAGACTGAATCATTCTGAAGTAAAGCTTCATAGTGTTAATAATTATATCTGCTGTGTCTTACTCATTCGCCATGACAATTTGTATACTTTCATGTTTACATACACTTCGACATGTGCATGCACACTCACATACATTCTTGTTATTTTATTTAAACTGCATTCCATTTTTTTGCTTTTTCCCTGTACACCTTTTCCTACCATCACTGCAGATTATTCCCTTTAACTTCTATTCATTCTGGTCTCTACCCTTTTTCATTCTTAAATCCCCATGCTATTGTTTTTGTAGATATTTCCAACATATCTAAGCCACTTGTGTCTCTTTAACTCACTGACATGATTCTACACAGTTCACTTATTAAAAACAACCATAACAACAATGTAGGCTGAGCAAAAATTGCAAACTCGTTGAATCTCAAATTCCAGGTAACAGAATTCATAATCCAGGTATTCAAAACTATTGGAGATGAGTGATATTCTTACCTCTGAGTTGCAGAAACCTAGATAAAAGAACATTTCAATGACAGTGTTCCATTCCTTGGTTTCAGAATTCTGAGGCAAACTTTCTGCATCTACTTACATATTCTAAAATGTTGAAGCACCTCTTTTCTTGCTTGTTAATCCAATAAAATATATCACATTACTGAATTGTTGTTGCTGTTTTGGAATAACCTTTGAACAAGCTGACATTTCATTTACTTCCTTGAATAGGTCTCCATACTTGTAAGGATTATTCCTAGCCCAGACTGGTTTGTTGGTACAAGCAGTCTAAATCTGTGTGAAAAAAAACAGTGGAAGAAAACAGTTAAGTATGACCTTTATCCATGGGATGCAGGAACAGACAGCGGATTTACATTCTCATCTCCAAACTTTGCCACTGATCCTCCAGAGCCAATATTTCAAATAACTGCCAAGCATCCGTCCCATCCGGCCAACTCCTTCTTCTACCCAAGACTGGAAAATCTACCCCGGATTGGTCATCTAGAACTTGAGCTGTTAGCTATAGAAGAAATTGAAGAAATGGAGCTACCGGAAAATGAAACAATGAAAAACTCAACTCTCTATAGTTTAGACTCACATGTTTTTCTTGACACTGAAAATGATACAAAAGCAGAACAGGAAGAAATCACAGCAAATCATACTGTCAGCAAAAAAGAAGAAGTAACATATCCACTAGATGATCATGAAGAGAAATCAGAGCAAAGTAGGTACACATTTTTATAAATAGTATTTGTTAAGAAAATGCATTCCCATGCTGCATTAAAATGAAATGGAAGGTACAAAAAACAAGAAAAGCAGTAAAATACCTTCTCCTTATCTAAAGTTACAATCATGGACATCTGAGCCCTGTCAGTAGATAAGGACAATGACAGACATCTAGTATACTTACTTCCTACTCACTGATGTATGTGCGGTCCTTACCACTGTATGACTGTCTCCACTCTGCACATTTTCAGAGTAACTATATGTCCATTCCACACATTTCTGAACCACACTGTAATGTTTCTACTGCTCTTGGAAGTCAGTACTATAAATGCAACTTCATTTTAGGGGAAATCATCTCATTAGGATGGCTAAAAGTATGCATAATCCATAGAAAACAGGAAGTTGTCAATGCCGTCTACACACAGGTGGTGAAACACCTGTCTTGAATATTATCTGAAGTTCTACAGACATATTCCTATAAGAATATAAGGTGGAGATAGCTCAGAGGAGGGTTAAAATGGTACACATTCTGTATTAGAAGCCATATAAAAATATTAAAGTGAATTAGGAAGACGAATGTGTCAAATGCTGGTAATTTAGGTATACGTGTTGAGCAGGTCATAGGTATGCATGCATGTATGTATGTATGTATATATATATATATATATATATATATATATATATATATATATATATATATATATATGCAGAGAGACTGAAAACAATTGGCCGTGGAGTGGAAAGTTGTGCCAGTTGCTACGTCTGAGTTCTTCTTAGAAGTTCCACTTCTATAGGAGTACTGTGTGATCTCACAGTACTATATATAAAGCTATGTGGGTACAATTCCCTACTTCAAAGGGCAGGGTCAGAACCTGCAACAGAAAATTAATATCTCATTTACCACACTGGAGAAACTGACCCTTCCAAGTAAACTAGTACATTAACTATGAATCGGCAAGTAAGATTTTAAAAATTCCAAATTATGCCATGGATGCATGCAATGAAACTGCCACATAGTGGAAACTATGGGAAGAAATATAATGAAGAAATATGAGAATTCATGTAACAGATCAATAGCTTTCTGTGTGCATCTAAAGTATCAGGCTGTAGGTAAATATGACTGGCAGATTATCCAGCCAGCAAGCAAACTGGCAAACTAGGTAATCAAAGCTGCTTTACCTGCTATCAAAGTCTGTACTCCTGTCTTGCTATAACACTCAGCTCATTCCCTAAAATGCTTGGACATCTGTCTCTCAGTAGCCCCATTCCTGCCTATCTTCTGGCTACCTATAATGATAATGATAAAGTAACACAGGGATGTGTGGGCATTTCACTAATGCTGTGCTCTTATTACCTTAATCCAACATGTTTTATAAACCATGTGGTTCAGCACCATAACAAGCAGTAAGAAGGGACAATATTTTCATGACTAACACTGTATTTTTCACCCAGTCAGAGACAAGGTGTGAAGCTTCTAAAGCATATGCTGTCAAGAGCACACTACACTGGGAAACCTAGCCCTGGCATGGGAGAGAGTACACATGCCAACAACCTGCTTTGCACCAATGTACTTCATGCACTTGCTTTGAATGTGATGGAATTTAGGAAGCATTAAAAAAAAGATTGTCACATAGTAAAAACTATATATTTCTTTATATGAAACAGCACTCTTAGAGCGGATTGTATTAAATAGCTGGAGCATGGCGTACATCTCCCCTTAAAGAGGGTGTCAGAGACACCAGTCCTCTACAGAAAACACTTTTTTGCTGCATCTTGACAAATACAGACAGCACTTCTTTCTGGAAATAATAGTTGTCAGAGCATGACCAGGTTGAGTGAATGGTGAAGAATTGTACTAAGTCTAATAACCCCCTTAACAGCAAACTATACATTGTACAACATCATTACTGCCATTACAGTGCTTAGCATCCCCTACTGTGCCCCCAAGAAACAAAATTTCCCCCACATCTAAGGGAATGTAGACTTGATATCTACTAAAGATACCTTGTACATTGTTTGGCCAAATAGGAGGAGTTCAGCATTTCTGACAACCTGTAGAGGACAGCTTTCATGGCCCGATAATGCTTGAGACAGAAAGGTCAAGTTAGGCTGAAAAAGGTATACCCATAGAATGAAAGCAAAAGATAAAATAGAAAATGGGGGATCCAGGAATGGGAAATGAAAGCAGCAGCACTGCCTGGACAAAGCAGGAGAGCGACTTCTGAAGTGCTCAGGATGGGAGAAGCCTTGTGAAAGAGAGAGAATGCGGGGTCTGCCAGAAAATGAGATGCACTGTGAGAGAATACGGGAGCTAAAAACAGTGTCAGAGTACTTAGTCAAGCAAGAAAGAGTAGAGGGTATTGGGAGAAAGGGGGGGGTAACAGCAGTCTAGCAAACAGGATGAAGTGGAAAACGATGTGGAAAATGAGAAAGGACAGTATGGGAAGAGGTCATCTGAAATGTAAAGGCAAGTGGGGTAGAAGAGAGGAAGTTAAAGGGATAAAGTATGACATGCAGCTACAAAATGGAGGACAAAAATAAAGTAGTCAAAGTGGAAGTACAGGTGTAGACAGATTATGACATGCAGCTACAAAATGGAGGACAAAAATAAAGTAGTCAAAGTGGAAGTACGGGTGTAGACAGCACTGACTAATAATGAAGGAGATATAGAGCCACAGGAGGTCATTGGGAGCCAGCACCACAGTAGAGTAGCAGGGAAGTGGGCAGGTATCAACATCAGCCAGATGCAGGGTCAGAGGATAAAGACACAGAAAAGTGAAGAAGCCTTGTAGGGGGAGAACAGGAGAGATGGAGAAAGAATTAGGTGTATCACAGGAAGGAAGCATCAACAATGAAAATGGCTTTGGGTTGTGGAAGTTGGAGAAGACAGGTTACTGAAAGGAGCGCTAGTGACACAGGATAGGAAATCAAGTTGATGATAGTGCAGGGACAGAAAAAAAAAAATGTTGACTGGAAAGTCATATATACAAGGGATTAGTAGTATTGGTAAGTAAGAAAGAACAGACCAGATTTCAGTTAAACTAATCTAGGGGCTTAAACACAGTACGATTCAGGAGGAGGTGACCAAAGTAGTCATCAAAGAAAGACGTGGATACACATTGTGGTGCATATAAACACCAATAACCTGTCAGAAAACACAACTTGGTTAGAGTAAGCAGGGTCACAAGGTGATAGAGAGATACCATGACAGGAAGTTGGAGTAAGATTTTTCAGAGAGGTTACTTGTACCACTAGCCAGTGGTTTCACTTCATAATCTCGAATTACTGAAATCTCAAAATTCAGTAACCCGAGACTATGAAGTCAAACCATTCACAACACCAAAACCCACAATCCCGAATCACACAATCATGAACACCCATACACCATACACCACTGAACATACTGCGCCCCCCCCCACACCTCCTACTTATATATACCAACTCCGAGGTCGCACATAAAATAAAAAAAATAAAAAAACACCACACACCATGCCATCCTCCACTCGCTCATACACAAATACACATCACACATACACAAACACCAACAAATCCAACACTCACACTTACACCTCCCTACCCTTACCCACACATACAACATACAAAAACACACACACAAACACTAACTTCCCTGCAATTTCAGGCACCATAACACTACACGCAATGTACCAGAAGTGCATAAGAGCAGATTCAAGATATCTGAATTCGCGCTTATGCACTTTCGGCATTCTGGTTTTTGCCTTCATTGTCTCGAGTTACTGAAATTCGAGATTTCAGTAATTCGAGATTATGAAGTAAAACCCAGCCAGCACACAAAGGAAAGGCTGGATGAGGGAGAATAATGTCTGACTGCAGCAACAGGCAAAGGAGAAAGGCGTGTAAACACTAAATGACTAGGAAGAGACCTGAGAGAGAGATCAGCTGTGCACTATGAATAGGCTCCATCTTAGCCTAGAAGGGGCAGCAGTGTTACTGTTGGGTTAGAAAGGTACACTTCAGTGATTGTACCTTTAAACTAAATTCAAAGGGATGGGGGATGTGTCACATAAGCAGAGCATGGGATACATAATAAGGTAGTAGATAAAAGGTAAACTGGTATAGCATATAGCAGAGGAAAAATAAGGAAGACTAAGTGTGAGTAAGCAGTAGTACTTTGTAATGCAAGGAATCTGGGAAGGAGGGTTGTAGAGATGCAATCAGTGATGCAGCAGAGGAAGAATTTATGTTGTTAATATCACAGAATGATAGGGAAGTGATAAGAGGGAGAGTAAGGAGGTGTCTACATACGTGCTGTTCAGAAGTGATAGAGAATGGAGACAAAGAGAGAGAGAGAGATATGTGGAATACCAATATTCATAAGGAAGTGCAACAAATATGAGGTCAGAGGAGAAGAACACCAAGCCAAGAATGTGGCAGAAGAGTGGACAGAACCAGAGCCTCGGTTACATGCTCTGGCCGTGGCAGAGAAAGGGAGGAGTTGGTGGACTGATGCAGAGTATTGTCCACCAATCACAAGAAATGAGGAAGATAAGAGACTGGAGGAGAGAATAAAGATGTGTGGTAGGAGGAAGAGTGTAACACTCATGGGAGACCTGAATCTGCAAAACGCTCCAGTGTACAAAGGGACAAGAAATGATTGGCATCCTGGTTCATGGAAGGTGCAGGGCTATTCCGAAAAAGGTACAATTCTGAATGCGGTCTTAACCATTGCAGACAAAGAGACTCACTTTTGTACAAGTGAAAAAACTGTTACACAACAGTGACTGTGATCATGTTTGTGTGTCATTCAGAGCTGGGGAGATTAAGAATACAAGACAAAAATATGGTACAGGATTTAGAAGACTGCATTATATTGAGCTAGGGAGGGGATTAAGCATGAGTTAGGAGACAGGCTCATGGAGTAAAATGAATGAATTGGGTCAGGGATAGAGTACCCAAAGCTATTTACAAATATGTGAGTAACCAGCAAAACTGCAAAATAGCAGAAGGTCAGTGTGGCTACATATAAACGTGAGGTGAGGCTAGCAATTAGGACAAAAGATATGTATTATACGAGGTAGAAAGGAAAGGTGGACAGGTGGAAGAGGCATTGTACAAGGAAGCAGATTGGCAAAAGTGAGGTGGTGGCAGTAAATGTTCAAGATGAAATGGAAACAGAAGAAGGAGTGATAAATGGAAATAAGGGCTTTTTAAGTACATAGCAGAAGGAAGAAAGGAGACAACCTTGGTCATCCTGAGGAAAGATAAAAAAAATTGTAGAAGTCTGAGAAAAAAGCATATCCACTGAAGCTTCTCAGAGACAACTGGAAAGTCTTATGCTGAATAGAACTACACTCAATTGGAATGCAGTACATAACAGCTGTGAACCAAGGTAAATTTGATATGGTTAAAGATGAAATGGTAAGAATAAACACTGACAGCTTGGGAATTAGTGAATTAAAATGGACTGGAATGGGTCATTTTGCATCAGACAATCATCAAGGTTCTCTACTGTCTGTGGTTAAGAATCTTGTGAGAAAAATGGGGTAGCCCTCATAAAAGGGCATCAAAATTATTGCCTGGTTATAACAAAAAGAATGACAGAATGATTTAATTCCGAATCCAAGAGAAGCCATTCAACATTACAGTGATACAGGATGCTGTAGATGAGAACCTTGGTTTTATGAGGATCTGCAGCATCTTGTGGGTATAACTTCAACAAAAAGATATATTGGTTGCAGGTGACTGAAATGCCAAAGTTGGTAGTCAAAGAATAAGTGGAATAATTGACAAGTTTAGCCGTAGACTACAAAATGAAGTGGGAAGTAGAGTAGTACAATATTGCCAAAATAATTCACTGGTCATAGCAAGAACCCTTTTTCAACTGAGAGAGATGGCTTTACACAAGTATCACCAGATGATCAATATTGAAATCAGATTGGCTATATCATCTGAAGGCAGAAATGGAAGACCTTTCTACAGTCAGCAAAAACAAGACCAGGAGGTGACTGTGGCTCAGCGCATCACCTTCTTATTGCAAATTTTAGAAACAAATTAAAGAGATGAAGAAAAGCCTCCAGGCCAAATACATAACACTTGAAAATATTCCTTGTGAATACGTAATGGAAAATAAGAGATTTAAGGGATTAGTCCTGGTAACTACAGTGACTGAAAAACTATGGACAGAAGTTTGAGATATTGTCTAGGAGGTAGCAAAATATTCCAGAATGAAAGATTAACAAAGCAAAATAACTGCTCTTGGAGGCTACAGAAGTGACTGAGGAAAGAAAGGAAACAAAAGGCAATGAAGATAGGGCAAATTTGTCAACCTGAATGCAGAGTTCCAAAAATTAGCCAGGAGATATAAACTTGCATATTTAAATAAGCAGAGCAAAGATGTGGAAGATGATAACAGAGTAAGAAAGACATGAGATCTCTGAAAGAAGAAGGGTGAGACAAAAGGAAACTCCCAGGATAAAATGGCCATAATAAAGACAATGATGAGGGTAGCCTAGGAGAAGCAGAAAATATTAACAGGTGACAGAAATATACAGGAGAACTATATAAGGACCCTAACAGCACTGCTCTATAGATGGTATGTTCTCTGATCTAGACTCAGGCATCTTGGAGAGTACCATTAAATGGCCCCAGAAAGCCTTGCAAATAAGGCTGCAGAAAGCGATTGAATTCTCACTGAATTGTTTAAAACACTTCTGATGATGTTGTTACAGTGTTGCTTTTAATTTGCCAGTAAATTTGGAAAGCCAAAAAAGGGCAATGACAGAGTGTTCAGATTATCAAACAGCTGCAGTTGTTCCACATACCACTAACTTAATGCTCAAGATCCCGCATGCTGCCAACAACTAATTTTTATTGTCAATATAATAGTTGTACTACACAGAGAAAGACAGACAAGTTTCTTGATCTGATTTTAAATTCATTTTAACAGTCTGTATCAACTTCAGATAATGTTATTAAGCCTATATTAGTGATTCCAGTACATAACCCGCGGTGGTGGTGCTGCGGTAGCGTTGTCGCCTCACAGTAAGACGCTGTCCGGTTCGATTCTCAGCTAGAGCGTCTTCTGTGTGGAGACATGCGTGAATGGGCGTACCTTCGTTGAAGGTTGTGCGTCAGGCCTGGCAAGCCGGTACGTAAAAATCAACTGCCAATCATTAGCGGACCGGAGTTCCGCTGTGGCGACCCCTAACCGGGAAAATCCGAAAGACACAAACAACTAAAGTGATTCCAGTGCATAGTTGCACTGCATTATTTGCTGTTTTAACTGGTCTAACTGTTGTTATTAAGCTCTGGTTTCACTCCTGTGTCCTGAGTGTATGTCAAGCTAGTTCAGGACTTGTCTTTGCTTTTTCTCTTCCACCCACCCTTTTGTAGTTGTGTGCTTAAACCCAGTGTATCTGTTATTACCTGCCCCAATGATAATTTGGCAACATAATTCCCTTCCACTCCCTGTTTATTAGCTGTTGACAATAGGCACATAAGTATTATTTTACAAAGTCTCTGCCCTTACACAGCAGCCTAAAAGACCTTTGATAAAATGCCTTAATATTAAGTGAATTGATAATGCTTGCATTGAGTTTAGTATCAAATTAGTGAGTTTTTCTTACTATAATTAGTTTACTGGTTCTTGCTGGTGGCAGAAGAAGGTTTCCAGACTAGTTGTTTTGTAGTGAAATTAAAATATTCAGTAGTTAGTCCACCCAAACATCATTCTAAATCTGAACTCCAAGCATACCTCTCAACCTCTTAGAGCAATAAATCTGGATAAAGCCATAAATAAAGGTAGAACAAAGGCAAAAAAATAGGGACAATTTTTAAATATTACTCTTAAAAATTTAGAAAGTTGATTGAATAACAGGTTTTGCATTAGCATGAATTTTCTGAAGGGTATGAAGTCTGAAACACAAGTCTCTGTCATTATTTTCTAACTTCAGTTTTTAATGATTTGCCACTAATTTGCCAGAAAAACTGAATTTTATGAAAAAGGGACTAAAAATATGTGGCAAAATTCTGGACATTCTACGAACATCTGTACAGCTGAGATGTATGACTCCAAGCAGTTGTGGTTACCCCTGCCCCCAAAGTCATTTCTGTCACTACCATGGATCAGCACTTCCCCACAACTTCTCTAGCCAACCTGATTGAGATGGGTATCTTGAGACAATGCAAGGCTTATCTCATGCTGTCTGGTGATCATCTGTTTCTCAAACAGCATAACACAGTGTGTGAGAGATGTACAAAGATAATATCCTTGGAGGCAAAAATCTCACACACAGTAAATTCAGACACCAAAACTGTAGCAGTACACTACACATCATACCTCTCCAAGGCTATCACAATACATATAATCCACCATATGCTGAGGTTCTAAATATTAACCTGACTAAACCTCAAAGACCTCCAAAACATAACATAGACACAAAGCACATTCAGCAAGTTAAGCCTACTTCCTCACATAGCAAAAAGAGTCCCAGATGCTGAGCCTGTAAGTCAGGCATCAACCCAACCAAACATTCTTGTTAGAGGTGACTCCATTGTAAGGCATACAGATGGCCTCTTACCAGGCTGAACAAGGAAAGAGTGATGGTTAGTTGCTTGTCTGGTGCCAGGATTCATCAGATCACATATGTAGAGCCAGATTCAGCAGTAGGTGACCTAGACAGTTGCCTAGGGCCCCTTCCCTGGTGGGGCACGCTGACCAGGAGCCTGCCACAACATTTAATTTTTAATTAAAAAAAGTCTGCTTTTTAGACAGTGTTCTTCTTTAATAATACACACTGCATGTATCGATGCATGGGCACAGCTACATTCCTGAGCATCGGCACACACATCTTTTTGTTGCTGCTGATTCTTTTTTTCTGCATGCATGGAATTTAAAGTTGCTTGGGTTCCTGTCATCTGAAAGGTGTATGTGTGTGTGTGTGTGTGTGTGTGTGTGTGTGTGTGTGTGTGTGTGTGTGTGTGTGTGTGTGTGTGTGTGTGTGTGATGTCCCAGTTAGGGATGGCAGGTTATTAATTAACTTGCTCAGGCTCAAACCCTGTACCCTGGATACAGGAAACAAGAGTCTAAATCCACTACACCAACTACTAGACTACCTAAGAGTTTTAGTGCATTTTTCAAAGAATTGTAAGTTTCAGTGCATTTTTCAAGAATTTGTGAGTTTTACTGTATTTTTCATTCAATGCATTATTTTCAAGGAATTGTGAGTTTCAGTGCAGTTTTCAAAACAAATGTGAGTTTCAGTGTATTTTTCATTCAGTGAATTTTTCAAGGAATTGTGAGTGTCAGTACATGTTCAATTAATTGTGAGTTTCAAAGAAAGAGAAATGTACTGTTGCTCATGCCAAGTCTGTTTTCAATGTACAACTATTTTCTTTAGCAAATGGCTATAAGTGTTTTGTGCTATACAGTTTGAAAGCAGAGTTAGTATCACAATAGGTAATATACTTGCTCTTGGTGTAGAAGCCTGTGGGTTCTACACCCATATCATGAAGATCAATTGCTGAAACTGCAGTGTACTTTAAAGGGGAATGCAGGTGCTGCACTCCTAAGTGTGCCTTCCTTTGGATGAGATGCCTAGTGACTATGAACCTGTTGCTGGTTTAACAGCCATTCCCCGTTGCTTTTTTTCCAGCAGGTACTTAATTTGAAGATGAAACATTGAAATGTAAAGTAGTTTGCCAGCAGCAATATCTTCATTAATTACAGATCTCTTTAATGTGGAATTATTCAGATCACTGTTACTTCTGCAGAGATTGTGTATATTGACTCATATTGGTGAACTGTAATGAAGTCTGAGTGGCCTTTTATACTTGAAATGTTCTGAAACGGGTAGTTTTGTCATTATTGGTTCATATGTTTTATGTCATTGCTTACTAAAAAAATGTTCAAAACTATGAATTGAAAACACACTCTAGCAAGTGTTGCTGTATTATACAAGTAATATAATTTAATGCAATTAGGAAGGTGAACCAAAGAACACTCGCATGTATGCATGGTCCTATAAATGTGTGCAAGGGGTCTATGGTTTGAAAACAGCCCAAAGGTAAACTTAATCCATGACTGGACAAATGCATTTTCTTTGAATGTGGGTTTCAATGCCATTTCAAGGCCAGAAAAGTTTATTGTTCATGCCAAATCTGTTCTCATTGTGAGAATGTATTGTTTTGTTTAGCAAATGGCTATCAGTCTTTGTGTTATAAAAGTTGAAATAAATCCAAACATCTGTAATCACGGCTCTACATACATGCACTCAAGTCCTTGGACAACAAGTACCAGTATGAGTGTGTCATAGTTCATGCCATTGTCAATGACTTCAAGTGTATCTCCCTGGACTATAGGTTCATAGGTTCATACTAGGCTATATGCCATTGGGCATTTATAAGCCTAGCCAGAATGTGTTTGGCTTTCGCCACCCATTTTAAATTTATTTTGCTATGCCCTTTTTCGAGGTTAGTATACTGTGCCTCTGTCTAACAGTGACACAGAAGTGATACCCGGGGTAAACCTACGATCTCCCATCCACTCATCAAGATTCCTCTTGAAGAGAGTCAATGAGGGACTCTGCCTAACCTGGACTGGGATTTTATTCCAGAGTGAAGGGAGCCTCTGGGTTATGAATCTGTCCCTCCAGCATGTCCTATTTATTTCAGTGCTGAGGTTCAAGTCTCGAGCATAGCTCGATGGGATTTGGATTTTCTGAGGTGCAGCATGTCCATTAATTCCGGGTTGGACATGGCTTTATACGTCAGGCACAGATCGCCTCTGAGCAGGCGGTATGCCACTGAGTAGAGCTGGAGTTTCTTTAACCGGGCAGCATATGGCATCTGTTTGAGCCCTTTGATCCTCTTGGTGAGGTACTTTTGGGGTCTTTCCAGTTGCTGCAGGTGTCTGTTAAGGTACATCCCAAAAGGGGCATTGTACTCAATTATGGGCCTGATGAGGGATGAGTAAAGAGGCAAGATGACCTCCCCTGGACTAGATGTGAATCTCTGCATGATTAGGTGGGCTATACGAAATGTTTTTCTAACCACTTTGGCCACGTGGTTGTCAAATGAGAGATTGCTATCAACTTGGGTCCCCAGGTCCCTAATTACTTCTTCTGTACTTAATGGATTACCACCTATGTGGTAATTTGTGAGCACTTTGTTTTTGCCAAGAATAAGATAACTATGTGTCTAAGACAAGTATGACCCTAGCATAGAGCAACAGTCTGCCTTCTCCAAGGATGATGCCTTAACATGAGCAAAAACTAAGTGACTTCAGTAATAGTTTTTGGTGTCATTCAAAGGCGTCCCAATATTTGTCAGCCTTAGAGGATATAATCAACAAAGCACAATGTTTCAAAAAGGATGGCCTGCATCTGTTCTTCCCTAGGATTTTGATTATTGGCAAAGGCAGTGTCACGCCTTTTTTAGGCAATGACAAGCTGATAAATCTAACAACATAATGAAAAAAGCCAAGGAAAATATGAAGGTGTTACTGATCAATACCGGGGGCCTGAACAAGAAGCTCCACACCCTACAAGCCCTTCCCACCCTGGAAGACATTGACGCTTCTGTAGTGACTGAGACATGCTTTAAAATAGCAGAGAGTACTCTAGCTGTGCAGGGTTATAACACCAGTCACATGTTTAGACCAGCTAATGCGTAGGAGGGGAAAAGAGGTGAAGGCGTATCAATCTACATCAAGATGAGACTCACATCAAGGCTGGTAAAGAAGCATGATGCACTAGAGCTTCTTCATGTCCAAATAACTATCACCAAGGTCCCATACCATATATTAACCAGCTACAGAACTCCCTCTATGAAAATGCCTTCCTACAGGAACTAGAATCACTCAGTATTAAGCCTAATACCATTTTCCTAGGTGATCTTAACTATCCAACTATAGAGTGGGAAACCTACACTACTACTAATGCACAATCACAGAGATTCCTGGACTTTGTCAATATAAGTGCCTTGGAACAATTAGTCAAAGTACTCACTAGGGAGAATAACACCTTGGCTCTTGTCCTTACTAATACAGGAGCATCTTGCACCATCCCTTGCATATCTTCATCACTTGTTAGGTGTGACCATAAAGTAGTCTCTTTCAACATAAAACTGAAAGCAGAGATCCCTTCCACCCAAGGTACATTTAGACATTTCTATAAGACAAACTACCTATTCCTAAGTGATACATTGGTAAGCTTCAAATCCCTACCATCCCAGTTAACTCCACTGAATATACAGAAATGTTCACCACCACACTATACCATCATGTAAACAGCTGCAGAGATGCAGCTGTACCCCATAAGAATGAGTGCAGGGCAAACCCCAGAAACAGACCCACATGGTGTAACCATAATATCAATAAGCTTTAGAATAAAAGGAAAATAATTTTGACTAAACGTAAGAAGAGTAATTCCCAGAATGTTAGAGCCCTTGTCATTGAAATAAACAACTGAGGAACTTAATAAAATCCAGCAAAGCCAAGTCTGAGATTAAAATAACTACCCAAGCCAAAGACAACAACAAGGCATTATTTAGTCATGTTCATAATCTCAAAAGCACAATGCAGCAATGTGCTGAACTGATTTTGAACAATGTTACCTATACTGAAGCTGAAGATACAGTAAACCTACTAGCCAATAAATTTAGTTCTAACTTTACTCCTCTCTCCCACCCATCTGTCCCTAAAGATATACCTAAAACTGGCTCACTTCCATCTATCACACAAGACCAAGTCCTAAAATTGTTATCAAAAGCTAAAAATACCACATCAGTGGGTCCTGACAATATCCCTGGATGCATCCTAAATAGCATGAAGCACAATTTAGCAGCACCCCTAACAACACTGTTCATTCTCACCCTCCATACAGGTTTTGTACTAACAGAATGGAGAACAGCTACAGTCATTCCCTTACATAAGGGAGAACCTTCCACAAGTCTGACCAACCTCATGCGCAAAGCCTTGGAAAGACTTATTATGGAATTAATTAAGCAGGACATAGGGAAATTATACATGCTGGATCTATCTCAGTTTGGATACATCAAGGGCAGGTCATGCTTACTCAACTTGGTGGATATTTTGAAAAAGTCACCAAAGCAATAGATGAGGGCAAGATGGTACACACCGCATACCTTGACCTAAACAAAGTGTTTGACACAATTGCCCGGTCAGGCATAGTAGAAAAGCTAAATAAACTGGTAATAAACCCCTGTGTCACCCCCTGGATTGCCAACTATGACACAGAGAGGATGCAGATAATCAAAGTAGTGGAAGTTACCTCTACAAGTAAACCAGTCTCACAGGATTCTGTGCTATAGCGTCTACTGTTTGGCATCTACTTTTCTAAAGTAAAAGTCAATACCAAAGGGCTCTGGCTGACTAAGTTTGCAGCTGACTGTAAGTTAGGAACAATCATTGAATCCCCAAATGACTTTGTCATCCTGCATGAAGGTTTGTCTCAAATAAATAAATAACCGGTATCAAAATCATGGTCTGAAACTAAAAAAAAAAAATGCGTTATTGTATCTTTCAGAAGTCATCTATCCCAAGTAACTACCACATTGGCAGTACTCCCCTAGCAGTTCACCAAGTTATTCAGGATTTGGGAATTTATGTGGACAGTCATCTAACTTTTGACCAATATATGCCTATTGTTGTAAGAAAGTCCTACTATATTGCACAGCTTATAAACTAAGGGATTGTATCTAGAGCTAAGATTACAGTGTCCTACTTTACTCTGCTCTAATCAGGCCAGTCATTGAGTATAATGCCCCATTTGACATGTGTCTGTCCAAACACATGTAACAACTGGAATGCCCACAGAGATACCTTACTAAAAGTATATAAGGCCTGAACAACATGTCCTACATGAACTGACTCAAAGTCATGTCACTGTACTCTGTATCATACAGACTGTTAAGAGGTGACCTGTGTCTGGCATACAAGGCATTCTTCAACCTATTACTGATGGATTTACACATCAGCAAGTTAAGTGGCATCAGAAATACTTAGTCTAGGGATCTAAACCTCTTCTGTAACGTCAACAGAACAGTTTGAAGGGACAGGTATATTTCACAGAGGATACCACTGCTGTGGAACACACTACCCATTCACGTAAAACAAAGTTCATCACTGTTGTTTTTCAAGCACAACTTAGATCTATGGATGGGAAATACAAAATTTACCCCAAAACTCCCCTGTACTACTATTGAACAGAGGCAGCTCCTAAATGCTTTATTACATGCATGGTTCTCCTCAAATTATATGGTATGATCCCAGTTATTCTTATTAGGGGTCATATATAATTATCGACCATGGGATGGGTAAGGTCAATCTTTAACCAAATGGGATAGGTTAATTTGAGCACAAAAAGGGAAAATGACTAGGCTTAAAATAGCCCATAAGGGCAGCTAGCCTAGTACTTACCTATGAACCTATAAACTGAGGAATGCCAAATGTGCAAGCTGATTTTAGAAGGTGAAGATCCACAAGAGATCTGGATAACAGATAAATCAAGGGAGCTCCAGAAAAAATTTACTTCTGTTTTATTGACTACTGTAAAGATTTTAGCTGTGAAAACCATAACAACATGTGCAAATTCTTAGAGAAATAGGGATAACAGGTCAACCTATTTGCCTCCTGAGGAATCTGTATGCAGACCAAGATGCAACATTTGGAACTGTATGTGGAATAAATTAATTGGTTCAAAATTGGGAGGAGAGTACAAGGCTGTAAACTGATGCTTCATTTATTTAATTTGTATGTTGAATATATTATGCAAAATGTTGGACTACAGTAATCAAATACTAGAATCAACTTCAGATGGCACCACTCTGAGGAAGTTTTGAAGAATCTGTTGATGAAGATGAATACAGCAATCTTGCTTTCATGTTCATCTTATGAAATGGTTAAATCACCAAGCTCTTTCAATTCTGTGCAAATAGATGGGGAAAATGGAGACAACAACAGAATTTATTATCCTGGACTCATGGATATCTGCAGATGGTGAGTATCAGCTCAGTCTGTACTTAAGGAAATAAACCCAGACTGTTCACTGGGAATGTCTGATAGTAAAAGTAAACAAATATATTTTGTTCACATAATATGCAGGCAGAAGTCACTAGAGAAACCCGTGATGATGTGAAAAAATCAAAGGAAAAAGAAGAAGGGGAAGCAGAGGTTAAGATGGATAGATGGCATTACTGAAGTAATGAATATGAATTTGCAAGAACATAAAGAGGCAGTTCTTGACAGGCAGGACTGGTGTGCTAAAATCTCTGAAATTACAAGGAGTCAAACTTGACTAAATGATTAAACAAGACAATAACGAATGAAGACTTAGCTATATTCTTTACAAGGGAAATAAAATGGGGGATGTCATGCTAAAACAAAGGGATGGCAGAGTGGGGGAGCAACCAATAGATACGATGACAGAGACGGAGGAGTTATAGACAGAACCAGTACCCTTTAAAGAGCATAAAGTCCAAGGAGCAGATGGGCTATCTTCCGGAGACCTTAGGAATCTGGCTAATGGGCTGACAGACTCACTGACTTCTGCAAATGTGCCTGAGAACTGGAAGACAGTAAGCATGTTATCACTCAACCTGCACAGAAGCAAAAAAAAAATCCAAAAAATTAAAGGTCTGTTAGCTTAACAGCAGTGGCAGGGAAAGTCATGGAGAGAATCCTAAGGGGAACAATACTAACCCTTCTACCAAACCTAATCTCAACTTCATGAATAGAATTACCTCTCATTTATACCTGATTTGATTTATTCGTGATTGGACTGCAGGTGAAAATAAGAGGGTGGCCGCGGTGGTGCAGCGGTTAGCATTGTCGCCTCACAGCAAGAGATTCTCCTGTTCGATCCTCGGCTGGGGTGCCTTCTGTGTGGAGTCTGCATGTCCTCCCTGTGGTCGTGTGGGTTTCCTCCGGGTGCTCCGGTTTCCTCCCACATCCCAAAGACATGCAGTAGGTGGACTGGACAGTCTAAATTGGCCCTAGGTGTGAGTGCGTGTGTGTGTGTGTGTGTGTGTGTGTGTGTGTGTGTGTGTGTGTGTGTGTGTGTGTGTGTGTGTGTGTGTGTGTGTGTGTGTGCCTTCTGTGGAAGGTTGGGCACCGGGCTGGCAACTTGACACTGTAAAACTCCATAAGCTCATAGGTAGATACTAGGCTATTGGCCCTGGGGCCTATATAAGCCCAGCCAAAAAGGTACCTTGGATTTTGCCACCCAAGAAAATTATTTTCCTGTGCCACTGTCGAGCAGAGCCACAGAGGTGATCCCCAGGGTGAATTTCCCATCCAATCATCAAGATTTTTCTTGAAGAGTGCTAATGAGGAGCTTTGTTTGATATAGATAGGTAGTTTATTCCAGAGTATGGGAAGTCTCTGGGACAGGAATCTATCCCTCCGGCATGTTCTGTTTATTGTGGTGACAAGGTTTAGGTCCCTAGAGTGTGTAGCTCAGAGGGATTGGGATTTCTTTAAGTGGAGCATGTCCAACAGCTGTGGGTTTGACATAGTTTTGTATGTTAGGTAGAGATCACCTCTGAGTAGGCGATATGCGACGGAGTAAAGCTGGAGTTTTTTGAGACGGTCTGCATAGGGCATTTGTTTGAGGCCAGTAATCCTCTTTGTGAGGTATTTCTGTGGCCTTTCCAGTTGTTGTAGATGTATTGTGAGGTACATACCAAAAGGGGCGTTGTACTCTATAATGGGTCTAATGAGTGATGAGTAGAGGGGAACAATGACCTCTTTTTTTCTGGATGAGAAACCTTTTGTGATGAGGTGTGCCATGTAGAAGGATTTCCTGACTACTGTGGCAATGTGATTATCAAAGGAGAGACTACTGTCCACCTGTGTCCCAAGGTCTCTTATCACACTTTCGCTGTTAAGTATACTACCACCTATGTTGTAGTTCATGGGTACAGAGTTTTTACCAAAGGGGATGACAACGCACTTTTCAGCATTGAGCTTGAGGCCATGGCTTTGACACCAGGCATCTGTCTCAGTGAGGCCCTTTTGTAGGATGTCCACATCGTTAGGAGTTTCGATTATGGCTCCTAGTTGCAGTCATCTGCGAACTTCGTTAGCCAAAGGCTGTCTGTGTTAGCTTGTACTTCAGAGAAGTAGATACCAAACAGGAGAGGACCCAGGACTGAACCCTGTGGTACTCTACTTGTCACTGCTCTGAAGTCGGATTTGGAGTTGCTACTTTCACAGTGTGGGTTCTGTCAGTGAGCCAGTTGGCAACCCATCTTGTGACATAGGGATTTATACCTAGTTTAATGAGTTTATCTAAAATTCCAGAGTGGGGGATGGTGTCGAAAGCCTTGGCAAGATCTAGATAGGCTGTGTGAACCACCTTACCCTTGTCTACGGCTTTGGTGACTGCTTCAAAGAAGTCTATCAGGTTTAGGAGACATGATCTGCCTTTTACAAACCCGAACTGGGTGGGATCCAGAGTTTGGAGATTACCAATGTCTTTGTTTATAAGTTCCATGATGATACGTTCCATGGCCTTGCAGACCAGTCTCTTCAGGCTAATGGGGCTGTAGTTCCTGGGGTCCGTGGTGGCTTCCCCCTTGTGGAGTGGGATAACCGTTGCTGTGCACCATTCAGCAGGCACAAAGTCTGAGGTGAGGTTATGATTGAACATGGTACTTAGGTGGGGTGCCAGTTCATTCTGTAGTTCATGTAGAATGCAGCCGGGGATGTTGTCTGGTCCCATGGATGCTGTGTTCTTGGCTTTGGAGAGTGTGGTTTTTACCTATGCAGCCGTGATTACAGGAACTTTGCATTCTTCTGGTATAAAGATGGGCTCTTTAGGGGGTGAGAGGGGGCTAAAGTTAGCACTGAACCTATCTGCCAGGATGTTGGCAATATCAGTTGGGACTGTATATTTAGTGCCATTGTGCTGTAACTCAGAGCAGATCTGAGTGTTGCCATTGAGATTCTTGACATAGCTATAGAATGCTTTGTGGTTGCCTTTAGAATCAGTGATGATTTTGTTTTTGTAACTAGCTTTGGAGGATTTTATCAGGGATCGCAGCTTCTTACTGAGGCTGACCAGGGAGCTCCTCCACTCGTGGGATTTTACTCTCTTCTGCAAGAGTTTCTTCCTTCTGTTGTACAGTTTGTTTATGACAGGGGACCACCATATTGGCTTCCTTTTTTTGGAGGATAGCATCTTGATTTTGTTTGGGATAGCATGATCCATGCACTCATGTAAGTGCTTATAAAGTGCAATTGTGTAGGATTCAGTAGTCGTAACTGTATTTTCCATCTGCATGGGTGTCATGAAGTTCACCACTTCTGTCTTAAGAAGCATGAAGTTGGCTTTGGAGAAATTTTTTACCATGGTTTCCTTAATGGGGGGTGGAGGCAGGATGTGGATATCTAGGCTAATTAGTTTATGGTCAAATCGGACCAATGAGGCGTTGACTTCAGGTGTGGAACACCATTCACTCATGTTGGTAATGAGTAGATCTAGGATATTGTTGCCCCTGGTGGGGGTGTGGATAAGTTGATCCAGGGCATTGGAGTTTATGAATTCCAGAAAGCGTTGAGCGAAGGATTTGGTACATGAGTAGTTTTCCCAGTTAATGGTGGGGTAGTTGAAATCGCCCATTATTAGGGTGTTTGGTTGAACCCTAATATTTTCCAGTACATCAAGAAAAGAAGAGTGGGAATCCTGGGGCATGGTGGGGGATCTGTAGCAAGCTACAATTTGGATTGCAGTTTTGCCCAGAGTTAGTTGCACTTGGATAACCTCGGCTGCATTATGCTGAGCAACTAGCCTGGAGGTGTGGATATCCTTAATGAATATGGACACACCACCGCCTTTGGTGTTCCAGTCCAGGTTACATGGCCGAAAAGTGTGGTATGAGTTATAGCCTGGTAGTGCACGGGTGCTCTCTGGAGCCTTGAACCAGGTCTCAGTCACTGCACAGATATCGATGTTCTCCATTTTAAGGAGTTCCTCGAGTGAGTGCATTTTGAGATTTAGTCTTCTAGCATTGAGTAGCATCACCCTCAGTTTTTGCTTGCCTGTTCCTGTTACGGTGGTGAATTTGTCATTTGAACCTTGCCTAAAAAAGGCACTATAGGGGCGGCAAGAACCTTAGCCAGTATCCAGAATCTCAGGGGTGACAGGTGCAGGCCATCTTTGGCAAAGCATCGTGGTCTGTCGACCATGTCATCCCAGGCAGACAGATACTGGATCCCTTTAGAATGGCACCAGAAGCTTAGCCAATTGTTGAAGTCAATCATTTTGTCCTTGTATTGCGGCATCATTCTGGGTGATGGCAGAATGCTACTCAGGGCTAGGGTCATACCTGCCTGGGCTACAAGATCGGAGAGCTCTTCCATGTCTCTTTTCGTGTAGTCCAGGGAGGTACGTCTCAGGTCATTCAAACCAACATGGACAATGACAGAGTCATATTTGTACTTGTTGTGGAGTGACCTGAGTGCGTGGGTTATGTGGCAGATCCTGGCACCCGACAGGCAGCTGACAGTAACCTTCTCCTTGTTTAGCCTGGTGAGTGGGACATCAGTGTGCCTGACTATAGAGTCGCCTATGACTAGTGTGTTGGGTACGTTGTTTTGCCTTATTGGCTGTGGTTGAGTGGCACACTGAGTCTGCGGGCTATGTGTCATTTGTGTTGTTTTGGGGGTGGAGGTTGCTTGCATTTCTGCTTTGGAGGTTTCTGTTGCTTGAGCAGATTATTATTGAGAGCCTCCACAAATGTTTTTGTCTTTCTATGTGTGGATTTTGGTGGTGTAGATTTAGTGAGACTGTGATGAGTGTGGTGTGGTGCAAGTGTTTACCTTCTCCTCTTGACTGTCAAGTTCAGTCTTGATTGGAGAGAGCTTTACCTCCAGTTTGGCTAGATAAGTGCATCTCTCACAGGTTGTAGTGTTGGGTGGTAGGAGGGAGGTTGTGTACATGAGGCAATTTCTACATTGCCCCAAGATGCCCAGATTCATCAGATAGACAGGAGAGAACTCTGGGAGCTGACCCTTGGACATGCCTGAATGAAGAAACTATTTTTCTCTAGATAAGTGAGGAAAGTGAATACAAGAGCTGTTTTTCTCTAAGCAAGTGAGGAAAGTAAGTACCAAAACTGTTTTCCTCTAGGTAATGAGGAAGGTTGAGTGCTGTAGTAATTAGTAGGTTATTTAGTGCTTACAAGTTCTGAACAAGTGCTGATCACAAATAAGCAAATTCAAGTGCTAAAAGTAAGAATCTGTATCTGGACTAAACTAGTTACAGGAAAGGGGGGAAACAAGTGCAAATGTGGGCTTTTAAATCAGAAAGTTGAGAGAGAGATGGAAAAACTGCCCAAACAGCCAATAACTACAAATTCTGGACCAGAACCTCTCCTTATGTGGTAGATAGGTTACCTAGTGCTTACCACTCCCACTGATAAGCTAGAAGGCTTCCCTCAAACACAGAAAGCTTGGGGGGGGGGGGCTCAGAAGCTTACATACAGTCCTGGATACAGCAAATCTGAATCTGGACTACACTAGTTACAGGAAAGGTTTTTTTTTTGTTGTTTTGTTTTTTTTTTATATATACAGAAAAGTAGCTAAAACAGCAGTCAAAACAATTCAAATGCAGTGCAAGCTAGCACACTTGAGTATGTAGCAATGTTAGACCAAACAGTTTAAAAAATGCAATTAAATTAAAAATGACTAAAAACAATGCAGAAGGAGTCTATTAGGTAGAATGAGGTAAAGAGATGGGGCTGGGGGGAGTGTCCCAGATCAAATCTACAGTGGGGGCGGGCAACTGCAAAAACCTCCAAATTTAAACAACAACACAAGAATAGGGAGGGTGGGTATGTGAAAATCAACACCTTCAGCAGAAATCTGAAAAACTATACAGTGAAGCAAAAATAACAGTGCACAACTCTGAAGTCAGCCAGCAATGATATAAAATTAGTCAAACAACAATTACCAGTACACAACTCTGAAGTGCCAGAAAAATATACTCAGCTCTGTATATCTCCAGATAGTTTGAAGAGCACTCTTTCAGGACACAGGAAGGCTCCAGCAATGATATGCAGACTTTTTTACTAAGAGGGTCTAACTTTATGCAAGTAATCCTTGAGATGGTCAGATAACACACAGGATGTAAAACAGTTATACCAACTTAAGACACAGAGAAATAGGGGGAGGGGGGGGGAAACACCTTCAGCAGAGATCTGAAAAACTATACAGTGAAGCAACAATAACAGTGCACAACTCTGAAGTCAGCCAGCAATGATATAAAATTAGTCAAACAACAATTACCAGTACACAACTCTGAAATGCCAGAAAAATATTCTTGGCTCTGTATATCTCCAGATAGTTTGAAGAGCCCTGCCAATCATGAGCGGACAAGGTGATCTGCTGTGGCGACCCCTAACCAGGAAAAGCCGAAAGAAGAAGAAGAAGAAGAAGGACTGCAAGTGAAAATAATAAAGGAGTAACAGTAAATATAGTCTAGTTGGACTTCAGCAAGATGTTGAACTTAGTCTCACCCTATAGGAAAGCTGGAAGAGGTAGCACCAAGATAAGGAACTGTAATGCTGCATGACTGAATGGTAGTACGTAAAAAGAGTTCTGGTGAGGGGGATGGGGGTGTCAAGGAGATGTGATGGGGTTATCTTGAGCAAGAAGGAAAGAGGGAGAGGAGAAGAGCATTGGGAGTAGATTTAGGGACTAACTACTACCTGGATCTCTGAAAGTGCTTCCTTCACACAGAAAGGGTTGTACATCCTTAGAATGGTCTACCAGAATGAGCGGTGTGGAAACCAAATCCACACAGACTTTCAAATGAGCTAGAGATAGGTGAAGTAAGAATGAGGAAGAAGAAAGAGACAGACGGGTTGTAGAATGTTAAATGCATTTAAAGGGCAGAGAAGATGCACTTATTGTTTCTTTCTGCTTTCAAGTTAATGTAATGTAGTATAGTGTAATTACAGCTTCTGTCCTCCCCTGTATGTATTACAAAACTATTATACTTCCAGTCTCCAAGAGGGATTACTAAAACCGTCACTTAAAAATAATAATTAAGATAATTTGTTGTGTTCATCTAAAACCTTTGCAGGTTTTAAAAAAAAGGATGGACCATTAAGCTTCTCTTTGAAGTACTTAAGGTTTCCAGGTATACATGAGCAATTATTCCATCATGCTAACCCCAGATGAGTGAAAGAAATTTCATTACATAGTATGGTAAAACTGGTTCTGGTAATCCTGAGAGCATATACCTATTTGGATCTGACACTGTCCTGAGTTTTACCTGCATAAAGTTTGAAGCCATAAGCAGAGCAGCTGTAAAAAAGTTCATGCAGGTGTGACAAGGAAAGAAAATGAGCTCAGTCAACAGCAGGCAGCCATCTGACTTTGGCTATTCAAATACAGTAATGCACACATGGGCTGAGGGACATGAATCCACAGAGTTTCATGAATGCAGTATGCATTCTTGAATTATTATTACAGCCAAAAAATCAGTACAGTCTTCACAAAAGAAATACATGATTCAAAGGTCAGAAGTGTGATGGATTTATATAACCATGCCTTACTATACAGACAGGCAGTATAACACATAAAGGAGAGGTTGGGATCTAGCCAAATGTTGAACACATCTGTGACCAAGACATAAAAAAACAATCACACAACAACAATTTCAAATGGAAAGATTAAAATTCAAAACTTACTAAAATATCTTTAAAATATTTTGCAGGTGGAACTCACTCTATACAGCTCCTACCTGAGGGGCTATACCCCCACACGTCCGGTACTTACATATACTAACTCCAGGATTCCTGCATTTCAAAGTAATGGGAATTCTCTGAAGTACAGCAATCCTGATCTTTTCATGCAAGCTTCATCTAACACTCTCTTTGTGATCATAGTTGTAAGTGAAGGCAGTTACTAGAGTTAGCGATTGTAAGAGTAGTGGCTCATCCCTGATGTATCCTGCGCAATATGGTGTAGAACTTTGAGATATTAACTACCAACCATCTTTTTAGTGTCAGTAACACATTCATGTAAGGTCATGCTGCAGTCCAGACTGGAGGAAGACAACAGATTTATCAGACCTGATGAGCATAAGGTCATCTGTATGCATAGTTTCTTTAAGATTTAAATTGCATTAAGGTCTGTCTACTCAAAACTTCTTACTAAAAGTCACCACGTTAGCTGTTAGCTATGAACTAGTTTGCAGGATTATTTACATTACTGTTTGCACTAGTCATACTCCCTAGGCTGACATTGTCCTGTATTTCATTTTAAAGTAATTACTAAACCTGTATGGTCAAAAAGCTGTATTTAGCACCGCAGATATTTAACATGTGTGAGTTCATTGTATAGCACCCTGTAGAAGTATTTCCTGCAAATTCATACTGTCTGAATAAGTCAGTGTAACATATGTTATATTTGTGAACTGTAGATGTGTCTCTCTAGTGCATTGTACAGAGTCAGTGACTGAAATTGGTCTTTTGGGATCAATGCATTAATTTAGTTAACAATTCTCCCAACATAAAATAAAGCTCAAAATATAATTATTATTAGATTATCAGTAAATAGCATAAACAAGATGGGACCAAGAACACATCTATGAGGAGATCTCCTGAGCTCATGTTTCTGGGTCAAAGAAGGATTCAGAATCTTTGACAAGTTCTTTTATTATAAGCGTGGTTGTTGCCAAAACAGCTAATGGGCCACATCCAAACACCATCATCAACCCACATTTTTCCTCTTTTCTACCTAGGTTGGGGTGTTGTGCCAACTGTCAGCTGTTGCCACTTCTCTCAAATCTTTGTCACTCTCCTACCTTCTTCGACAGTCACACCTGAGTGTTGCAGACCATCTATCATGCAATTCATCCATCTCTTGGCTGGATATCCTTTTTTTTTTTTTTTGCATTTTCCTGTTTCTCCCAAATGTTCTTCATACAATCTGCGTATGCTTTCCTGCATATGTGATCAAACCACTGTATTCTGTTTCTGACCTTCTCTACAACTGAGGCTATGTCTTCTATCTGCATTTCTCCATGTGCCCCATAGCGTGCATCCTAACACCCATCTCAGGCACTTATCCTTATCCTTTCAAGCTTCCTTTACTGCTCTGGTTTCACTCCTCAGGCCTCTGTGCCATACAGAAGCACTGGTCGCACCACTGTTTTGTACAACTTATTTTTCAGCTTCTTTGGCCTTCTTCTGTGGTACACTACTCCTGATAGTCTGTGCTAGTCGACTATAGTACCTCTGGTTCTAACTTTGATCTTGTCATTCAGACTTCCCTTCTTCTACTGCCCCTCCCAGATACTTGACCTTTGTATCCTGTTCCACTATTTTCCCTTCTAACTAAATTTTCATCTCCATCTGATTTCCCCATTTTCTGTAATGTAACTGTCTTGTTTGTACTTAGTCTCAACCCATATGCCTTCAGGTTTGCAACCCAGTCCCCTATCATTTGCTGATGTTGCTGTTCAGAGTATGATTGCAATGCCACATTGTCTGCATACAACAGCTCTGTTGACCCCTCTTACGTGTTTGTTAATGTAGGTCTTCACCACTATAAACAGCAGGAGACTCAGAGCTGAGCCCCTGATGCACACCCACTCCCACTGGTTACTCCTCTGTTAGTCCAAACACTGTTTATACTTGGGTCATTGGGTCTTTGTATATAGTCTACACTAATGCTACCAGTGTTTCTAAGAGTTCATATAATCACAGGACTTCCCAAATCATCATGCTTAGGGACCTTGTCATGTGTTTTCTCCAAGTCTAGGAATGCTCAGCTGAACTTTTTTTTTTTTCCCCATATTTAGGTACTTATCTACTACCTGTTTCACTGCAAACATCAGGTCAGTTGTGCGACTTCCTGATCTAAATCCAAACTGTTCATCTCTCATCTTACTTTCTACTGCTGTGTGTATTTGTTTTATCAATCACCCTCCCTCATCAGCATTTTCATGCAGTGAGACAGGAGTTTAATACTTCTGTACTACCCATAGTTGAGAATGCCCCCTTTGTTCTTGTACATTTACACTACAATACTTTTTTCCAGTCATCTGGAATAGACTTTTTATCCATACTGTAATAAGTACCCTCAGGAGCTAGGTGTGTCCTAATTCACCCAACATCTTGATCATACCTGCCATGGCTATTGCTTTCAGTGACATAATTTTCCTTAGTGCTGTTCTTACTTCTTTTTCTAGGGTGGGGCCTTCTTCATCTTTCATCACAGGATGTTATGAAGCAGTACAGCTTCTGTGAGGTTTTCTTCATTCAGAAGCTGCTGGACTGGTGAGCAGATTGGTGCTGGCACCCCTTATGAATGGTTTCAAATGACTATATTCTTCATCTTAATGTCCTTTCCTTGCAGTTTCTTTGTGCCATCTGAGTCACTTTCTGGAACCTGGTGGAATTTCTCTGACACCTTGTTTTTTTGCCATTGCAACTGCTTTCTTAGTCTCTTTATTAGCCAACCAGTATTCCTTCCTAGTCTGGTCCATCTTTTCTCTCTCTCACTTTTTCCTGCACTTCTGCATTCCATCACCCATTTTCCTTATGTACCTTCTATACCTGGCTTGCCCACATATCTATTCTATAGTCTATACACATGCTGTTTTAACACACTGACATTCTTCTTCAACTCCACCAATATTTCCTCACCTCCCTGAAATGCTAGAACCTTGAGTATTTCCTTGAACGTCTGTGCTTTCACTCCAGTCTACTTCTAGGTCTTCAGCCTGATCTCTTTTGACCTTAGAACCTTCGATGATAACTGCTTGCAGCTGATTATGACAACCACGGGTTTATGCTGGAAGCCGACAGTTTTAATAGGGATGGCTTTCCAATCTCTGATTCTAGATCAATGCCCTTTCCTGACTAGGTGGAAGTCTACGTGAGTTGCATGTTGAGTGCTCTTGTATATGATCTTGTGACTCATTCTCGTGCTGAATCATGTTTGTAACCATGAAGCCATTTGCCAGACAGTAGCCTAGAATAGCCTCTTCCTCTTTATTCCTGCTATCCACCTATGTGGACCTAGGTATTCCTCATGTACTGTTTTGTCTGTCTCACTCTGAGCATTCAGTTTCCCCATCATCAACACCAGCTAATTTTGTCTAGCAGTCTTTTCCTTGCCGTCACAACCCTGCTGTGGGGCATAGGCTGAAATTTACATTGGAATATTATTGCTATGAGTCTGTCACTAATTCTGATGACATCACTTACTGTCTTCAGAAGAGTCTCACTCTCTCACAAGTCTCACACCCATTTGTAGCCAGTCCCCCGGAGTAACAGACTCTTGATCCCAAGTCAGGTAACTTTACTGCACTGATCTTCTACCTTGTGTACTGGATACATTGGATGTCCAGTCTCCTCCTAACCTTTATGTCCTCCACTTCCAAGCTGCATCCTGGCAGTAAACTTATATTCAATGTAGCAATCCTCTGTTCATTTGTTTTCAGGTTGATTGGTTTTACGTCCACCTTTTGTTGATAAGTGCTATCCCAAATAACCCAGGCTGGATAATTGGATACCAACCAGTCAGTAGCTTATTGACCCAGGGCTGCTGAGCTTTATGACAGACACACACTGGCTAATAGTGATGCATAGACCCCTCCAATTAGTAGCATGGTTCCTTGGAGTAAATCAGAATAAGCCAGGTCCAAGACCCATTTAGCTCCAGCAAATATCCATGCCAGTTTTGGTGATATTAGATGGCCTAACCAAATCATCTACAACCAATGTCTATAGCACCGAGTGGCCAGCCCTGATATGGTGCACAGTCTGTGATCCACATTCTTCTGTTTACAGGATACTGTGCACAACAGCTGATTCCAAAAGTGTTTGGTCTACACAAGTCTTTCCATAAAAGGCTCCACCTAGAGTCTGTGCTGCTACCCACAAGTCCATTCAGTTTTGGGTGCACTCTATTACCATGCCTCTCAAATTTTAATAAGAAACTGGGAAGACTGTGTTTTATTTCATTACTTCTGTCCTTGAGGGGGGAACAATATCTAAACATTTTGTTGTTGTTGTTGTTGTTGGAAACAATTCAAAAAATATGTATGGTCAAAGGTTCTTTATAAGTCAAGAAAACTAGCACCTTTCATTAAAAAAAATTATCTGTACTAATACAAATGGGCAGCCACTGTGGTGCAGTGGTTAGCATTGCTGCTTCACAGCAAGAGGTTCTCCTGTTCGATTCTTGGCTAGGGTGCCTTCTGTGTAGAGTCTTTATGTCCTCCCTGTGATCATGTGGGTTTCCTCCAGGTGCTCTGGTTTCCTCCCACATCCTAAAGACATACTGTAGGTGGATTGGAAACTCTAAATTGTCCCTAGGGGTGTGTGTGTGTGTGTGTGTGTGTGTGTGTGTGTGTGTGTGTGTGTGTGTGTGTGTGTGTATGCCTTCTGTGGAAGGTTGGATGCCAGGCTGGCAACTCGACACCATAAAACTCCGCTGCCAATCATGAGTGGACTGGTGATCCGCTGTAGCGACCCCTAACCGGGATAACATGAAAGGAGATGATGATCTGTACTAATACAAATAGTGTTCATGAAGTATTGGGAGACAATAATAGGACTGAAGGAGTTTATGAACCTATGTTGAGCAAAGACAAGTATACTACATCCATGCAGATGATCATTTAGTTGGGTCTATATTAGATGATCGAACTTTCAAAAGTTCGACTGTCATATGGTCGACACCATATGACTGAATTTTTGAAAGTTTGAATGTTTTAACAGAGATCTCCGTATGGCGTGGAATGGGACGATTTCTCTTTTCTGCACTGTAGTGTGATCTCGGAGTTGGTATATTGAAAGAGCGGGGGGTGCAGGGGGCCTTGTCCCCCCTGCTTAAAACGTTCAGGTAGGTTATTTGTGTAGTTTTTTTTTTTATTAGATATTCAAACTTTTAAAAGTTCGATCATATGCTGTCGACCATATGACAGTCGAACTTTTGAAAGTTCGATTATCTAATATAGACCCGTTTAGTTGCTAGCAGACTACTAGAGTCTTAAGTCATACAGGTGATGACAAGTTTGAGATGTTCCTGTATTTGTCAGGAGTAATGCCTGCCCCAGGTAAAATGATGGAGTATTTCCAGCTGTATGGTATGATTGCAGAGCTGAGATAAAACTTTCCTATGGAGGTTAAATGTTATAATGATAGATGGCATTTTTAGGAAGGTAAGAAGCATATATCTGTTATGCCCTTATCCTTTATCAGTAATCCTGGACAGTAAGAAAATAACTGTATTGCTACCTTATAAAATGTAAAATGGCAGTCTAAAAGTCTGGATATTGAAAAATGTATTTATTTATTTATTTAATGTTTGTTGACTGGGAAAGTCCAACTAGGACAAAGCCTATTTTCAGCGAAGGCTCCAGACACGTCTTTGGAAAATCAAATGAAAATAAATAAATAAATAATGGTAAGTGAGAGAGACTATATGGAGTAGGGTTGAGAAACAAATCACATGTCACATTGTAATGTCTAAATATGAGGGATATCCGACAGATACCTGAAAATGGGAGAGGCAGAGAAGACATCCTTTTCACTTTCCAGGGGACATTCAATTTCCTTCCATGTGCTATTTGGTCATCCTAATAGGAAGTTTCTTTTTTCTTTCTTTTTGGACCCACTGCCAGCTGACCATCAACTCCATTCTCCGAAAATTGGCCCTTTCGTTCCCCTTATCAAGGCAAGAGATGACCAATTAGAACCTTCAGTAAGGAGGCCATTTAGGTTTCGTAACATAAAATGGGTCTTTCTGATGCATGCTGCTCATCTGTGTGATCTTCTCAATTTGCTTGCTACTCCACCCCCCACCCCCAAGACTCAGGCATCTTTTTGTTATCCCCAGTCACCACTGGGCATTCTACTGTGGAGAGTATGCTCATGAAAATGCCCCTGGCCTTCCCCAAACAGAGGTGATGGGAATTAAGCCTTGTAATTACACTCCTCTCCTTTCCTCATCTTGTCAATGATAAGAGGCACCTGAACCCCTAATCAAATTTGGGTCACCTGGGTTATAGTCGTGGCTTTATTCTTCAGCACCAATGGAGCTGGTTTGAAGAAAGGAAACTTCACTGTGATAATTATAAATACACAGTTGTGTTGACTCAAGGAAGTTTTTCAGAACTTCAGCTCTTCCAGTAGGTTTCCACCTTATTCCCAGTTTTTCCTCGACTCTTAACTTGACTTTAAGTTATTGGATGCACCAGGTGCATCTATTTATTTAAACTCTCCTGTAGAAAAAGAAGAATTCAAGTTTATCACTGAAAGATAAACTTGAATGCTTTTTTTTCTACAGGAAGAAACATATTAGCATACTTTCTCTGTGCTGCTAAGTGGAGAATTCAAACTGCTTTTAAAAAAAATCTTACACTAAAAGCCTGCTCCATAGAGCAGGATACAAGGATGGCTTTACAGTGCATATTGCAATAGAAAGACTGTCAGCACAGCGAACAGGCTTCTTTCTATTGGTATATGCTCAATTTATAATGGGCACGCTGGTTGTGCTATCCAATCAGCGTGCTCATTTTCAAATAGCAATTGGACTCTATTGTATAATTTTCAGTTTTATATGTAAATCATTAGAAATGGGGTTTGAGAATACCTTTTCCTAATCACCTATATATGTAATGAAGTAAAATTCATAGAAATATTCTCAGCAATGTATCCTTCTCAAATTAAACTTGTACATAAACTGCATTAAAAAACAAACAACATTTTTTATAAGCAGGATTAGTCTTTTCAGTTAAATTGTCATTTATAAGAGAAACTATGTTATATCCCACAATACTATACATTTTGAAATACTTCATATATTTAATTGTAGCTTTCCTTTCTTGTTTGAATTTTGTCTGGTATTCCTAAACAAAATGTATTTAGGATTTTTCTTTTGAGTCTCACTATGAAACCTTTTGTGGTACTGAAACATTCCATCATATTCTCTTATTTGGTTAAGCAGTGCACTCTAGTCTGTCTAACCACCTTTGTGTGTCAAGTACATTCATAGTTTCTCAAGGACAGTTTTGCCACCATTAGTTTCACACTGCCTCCTCCAGGCCCCATGGGCTGCTCTTTAGTCGAGGTTGTGAGTAATGCTTCGCAGACTGTATTTGATACACCTGATTATGACAAGCTGCTTGCTGTGGTGCTGAGAATGCAACATACTATCTGCAGGCTGAATCTCTATCCTTCCATACTGGATATTGCTAGCTTCTGAATGTATTTTGACCAGTTATTTATCAGATTTTAGTGTCCTTTTTGAATACCTTGATTTTTACATTTGTCATTTCAGTCATATCATTAGCTAGGTTATCTGGCAACCTGTGCAGTTCCTCAAACTGCTAAACTCATGCCCCTTTTAACTTAAATTTAAATAGCAAAAAATAAATCTCTTCTGTTTTAAAGCTGTAGCAAGCTGCTTGCTACAATCGTAACAAGCAGCTTGTTACACTTAAATCACCACATACACACTGAGCATTTCAGTGCTTCAGCTCTTCAGCTGAGACCACAAATGCAGTATCAGACTTTATGAATTAATATTGGTACTGCAGTGTCATTCCATTAGCACCTGACAATCACACCCCTGAACACCTTTGCCCACACTTGCTTGATCTTGCTTTTATTGCTAACCAAGCTAAATAATGCTTCAAAGTTCAAACTTCACAGCTTAAAGTTCTTTGAAAACAAACTCAATGTATATTAGAATCATAACTGCACCTGTTGCCAGTCAAAAACATCATGAATTTGCATTCACCATAATAATCATTTGAATTAGTTTTAAACTGAGACAGCTTAGAAGAAATGTTAATATTTCTTGTTGACTTGTTCCATAAACTCACTACATTAAAATGGAACACTCTAGATATCACTACTGAGCACCTTCCTTCAATATGCAACAAAAGATTATTATTTCCAATATTAAAGTTATGGCTACTGTGGTGGTGTGAGGTAGTGCCAGCTATACCAGAGAGAGTAGGGCAATGTATATGTAACATATGCCAGCATAGCTAGCTGGAGTTTTGTAAAGAACTTTATGTCATTTGTCTATCAAACTAATTTGCACAGATGCTTGTGTTGAAAATGTATCAACAGTGGGTCCTGCAGAACAGAAAAGACATGTACATTTGTATCAGACTGTATTGTTGTAACTGAGGAAATGTACATATATATATATATATATATATATATATATATATATATATATAAACAGAGGATGCTAGAAAGGAAGCGGTTAAGCTCAGCTCAGCTTACCTTAAGAAAAATAGCCAAAATTAAATGACTTGGTTTAGGCCATAAAGATTTGCCTGAATGCAGACAGAGACGCAATGTCTGGGAAAGGCTCGGGCTCTTATTGTCCTTAGTAGTGAATTAATTTCTACCCTGGGGTGCCAGAGAACAGAGAATGACTAGTTAGTTTCTACAGCAGGGATGCAAGGGTTGGAATTGTTTTACAGTCTCCAGATGCTGGAAGAAGCAGTAGCAAAGTTACAGGTGTGTATTGTGACACATCTGTGCTAGATCCTGGTTCAGCTTCTAGTCAGGGAGGTAGTGTGGGAACCACTGAATCAGGTAACCAGATGTGATGTCATTCTCTTTGCCAGCACTGAAATTATTTTAGATATTAGTAAGAGGGGGCAAACTTTCTGGATCTGGTTCTTACTAATATGGGGGACCACTGTAGCACCTCACTGTGAGGTATTCCTTGGTGAGCTCTGACCAGAAATCAGTCTAATTTGAAGTAACTATCACACTTGCCCCCCCAGCAGCAACTAAACTAAAAAACGTTCTCCAAAACAGATCCTCTTACAGGATGGTATAAATAGCTTCTCTGCACCTACCCCCCTCAGATGGAATTGGCAGCTATGCCAAGTTGGAAACACTGGAATGAGGTGACCACAACAGCAAACAAAATCTTTAGCATATAAAGCACTTTAGTCCACGCTTTCATCAGAGACTTCTTCAGAATACACTTAGTACAAACAAAATAGTTTAACTATAAAAGTCATCCAGTGAAAATCAACCTACTTAACAAGTAGTTACAATTTAAAAACACCATATCTAAAAACACATTAAAACACAGCAAGTGAAAAAAACTTTTATAATGCTTCACTTTCTCAAATATACTCTACGAATTTTCAAAAAAACACTTTATGTTAACATAATCCTTTAAGCTAGGCTCTTTATCAGAATTTAACCTGAGTTGTCATAAGGCTTCTCTCTGCTCCAAATCAGTCTTGAAATCCTTTAGCAGTCTAAAACACCTTGTCCTAACACAGAAAATAAAAACTTGTTATAATCAGTACACTTTAAAGTATGCCTAAAAAAGGCATTATTTTTGTCCATTTTCTTAATACTATAAAAGTGTTCCCTTATTCAAACACATAAAGCTCGAGTCATCATTCCAATGTAAAAAGTGGAGCATTTGGCACACACTCTGATGTCACTAAACCCCTACTTTTACAATTGTAATAACCTGGTACCAGAATAGTGTAAGACAGATGGTTCAAGTTGACAAAAAGTCCTTCAAGTATATATCTACATGCATTGCAATGACTGCATTTATGCATACCTGGATTCTTGTTACTCTGAATACTTAAATGTGTTCTATTATATCTGTCTCTTTCAATAATAGTTTTTAAATTATACTGATTTTTTATAGACAAATTGAGGTCTAGACCTGGGCCATTCATCTTCTATAACTCGCCATTTCCTTCTAAAATTCTCCAAATACTCTTTATAATTTCCTTAATATGTCCACTATCCACTGTCATATCTAAGTTACACTATATACCTGAAGTGGAAATTTTCTTTTTAAAATGGTTACCATTGGTAAAGGGCACTTCTAAAATAGCTGAATAATGTGTTTCTCTTCAACCCAATACAAATTCAGCTTGTTCCCTTAAAAAACTTTCATCATATCCCCTAGCAACAAACAGAGAAATAATAAAATCAATTTCTTTAACTTAATGCTTAGTTTCACTAGTCATCCGACAAGCTTGAATGAATTGTCCCTTAGGTATTTGTTTTTCATGAATCGTGGATGTGAACTAGAGTAAAGTAAATAACTATTTGTAAAAGTATTCTTACAATGTATATTACTGACAAACTTGTCTTTATTAGTGTCCCATTTTAATGTTACATCCAAAAAATTAACAGTGGTTCTTACATCACCTAAAGTGAATTGTAAAAACTCAGACTTAAGAGTTTAAATTCTTAATAAACTCTTGTACTTTGTTACCATCTCCAGTAAAAGCAAAAAACAAGTCATCTACAAACCTTTTGAAAAAGTGTAGTTGATAAGTTGTTATAAGGGATTCCAACACTACAATCTCCCACCAACCCATTACCATATTTGTAAAAGAAGGAGCAGCAGGAGAGACCATGGCTACTGCTCTGGTTTGCCTGTACACTTTCCTGTTAAATAAGAAGTAATTATTATTGAGTAACACATCCAATAACTCACAACAAAAATTAACTTTGGTAATAGGAAACTCAGAGTACTTGTTCAAGCACTCAATGACACATTCAATTCAGGTATGATGTGGAATACATGTGAAGAAAGATATTACATCGATAGTAAACATTGCATGAATATGTGGTTGAAATCTAAACACCTGAGTGAAATTGCTAAAATTATTCAGAAAATCCCAAGAGTCTTTTAAATAAGATTACATTTTCTGCACTAATGGATTTAACATTGAGTCTACTACTAACAAAATCCCCTCTGTTATATAATTTGGAGCTGAAACTATCGGTCTAAGGAGGATCTATTAAGTTCTTATGTGACTTAGTAATTCCAAACAAAGTTCCCAGCTTTGGAAAATCTATATGACAAAAATCATAAACTGACTTGTCTAAGTCTCCATTCATAAGGCAGTCAAATAAAAAAGAATACATTTTCCTATAACTGGTCATCACAGTGTTCATATCTGTAAGTTCATCGGGGAGTATATTTGAAAAAGTGAAGTATTATAAAAGGTTTTTTTCACTTGTTGTGTTTTAACATGTGTTTTTAGATAGGGTGTTTTTAAATTGTAATTACTTATTAAGTAGTTTGATTTTCATTGGATGGATTTTATATTTAAACTGTTTCTGTTTGCACTAAATGTATTCTGAAGAACTGCATGGTGAGAGCATGGAATAAAGTGTTTTATACACTAAAGATTTTGTTTTCCTTGTGTTCACCTGGTTGCAGTGTTTCCTTCTTAATTAATTATTTACTGGATTTGGATTTTGGTTGTGTTAACTATGCCAAGTTCTACACCAATGCTTTCTACAAACACATGTATAACTGCACTGACTTGGCTGTAACGTCTTCTTCTTCTTTCAGCTGCTCACGTTAGGGGTCGCCACAGCAGATCAACTGTTTCCATTTCCTCCTGTCCTCTGCATCTTGCTCTGTCACACCAACCACCTGCATATCCTCTCTCACCACATCCATAAACCTTATCTTAGGCCTTCCTCTTTTCCTGTTACCTGGCAGCTTCATCCTTAGCATCTTTTTCCCAATATACTCTGCATCCCTCCTCAGCACATGTCCAAATCAACGTAATCTTGCCTCTCTGGCTTTGTCTCCAAACCTTCCAACCTGGGCTGACCCTCTAATATACTTATTCCTAATCCTGTCCATCCTCGTCACACCTAATGCAAATCTTAACATTTTCAACTCTGCCACGTCAAGCTCCGACTCCTGCCTTTTTGTCAGTGCCACTGTCTCCAACCCGTATAACATAGCTGGTCTTACTACAGTCTTGTAGACCTTCACTTTCACTCTTACTGGTACTCGTCTGTCACAAATTACTCCTGACACTCTTCTCCACTCACTCCATCCTGCCTGTACTCTCTTCTTCACCTCTCTTCCACACTCACCATTACTCTGAACTGTTGATCCCAAGTACTTAAACTCATTCACCTTCGCCACCTCTACTCCCTGCATCCTCACCATTCCTCTATCCTTCCTCTCATTCACACACACATATTCTGTCTTAGTCCTGCTGACCTTCATTCCTCTTCTATCTAGAGCATATCTCCACCTCTCCAGGGTCTCCTCCACCTGTTCCCTACTCTCACTACAGATCACAATGTCATCTGCAAACATCATAGTCCACGGGGACTCCTGTCTGATCTCGTCTGTCAACCTGCCCATCACCATTGCAAATAAGAAAGGGCTCAGAGCTGATCCTTGATGTAATCCCACCTCCACCTTAAACGCATCCGTCACTCCCACCGCAGACCTCACTGCTGTCACACTACCCTCGTATATATCTTGTACCACTCTTACATACTTCTCGGACACTCCCGACTTCCTCATACAATACCACAACTCCTCTCTAGGCACCCTGTCATATGCTTTCTCTAAATCCACAAAGACACAATGCAACTCCTTCTGACCTTCTCTGTACTTCTCCATCAACACTCTCAGAGCAAACATCACATCTGTACTGCTCTTTCCTGGCATGAAACCATACTGCTGATCACTAATCATCACCTCCCTTCTTAACCTAGCTTCCACTACTCTTTCCCATAACTTCATGCTGTGACTGATCAGTTTAATCCCTCTGTAGTTACTACAGCTCTGCACATCACCCTTATTCTTAAAAATCGGTACCAAAACACTTTTTCTCCATTCCTCAGGCATCCTCTCACTTTCCAAAATTTCATTAAACAATCTAATTAAAACCTCCACTGTCATTTCACCTAAACACCTAAATGCTTCCACAGGTATGCCATCTGGACCAGCAGCCTTTCCGTTCTTCATCCTCTTCATAGCCATCCTTACTTCCTCCTTGCTAATCCACTGCACTTCATGATTCACTATCCGCACATCATCCAACCTTCTCTCCCTCTCATTCTCTTCATTCATCAACCCCTCAAAGTACTCTTTCCATCTGCTCAACACACTCTCCTTGCTTGTGAGTACGTTTCCCTCATTATCCTTTATCACCCTTACCTGCTGCACATCTTTACTAGCTTGGTCCCTCTGTCTAGCCAATCGGTACAGGTCCTTTTCTCCCTCCTTAGTGTCCAACCTTTTATACAACTCTTCATACGCCTTATCCTTAGCCTTCGCCACCTCTCTCTTTGCCATACACCTCATCTCCTTATACTCTTGTCTACTTTCTTCATCTCTTTGACAATCCCACTTCTTCTTCGCCAAACTCTTTCTCTGTATACTCTCCTGTACTTCTTCATTCCACCACCAGGTCTCCTTGTCCTCCTTCCTCTTTCTAGAATTCACACCAAGCACCCTTCTAGCCATCTCTCTTACTAGCTATGCTGTAGTTACCCAGCTATTCGGTAACTCTTCACTGCCACCCAATGCCTGTCTTAACTCTTCCCTGAACATCACCTCACAATTACCCTTTTTCAATTTGATCCTTGGTGCTGCCCTCACACTCATCGTCCTCTTCTTGATCACCAATGTCATCCTACAAACCACCATCCTATGCTGCCTAACTGCACTTTCCCCTGCCACCACTTTACAGTCTCCAATCTCCTTCAGATTGGCCCTCCTACATAAGATATAATCCACCTGTCTGCATCTTCCCCCACTCTTGTATGTCACCCTATGCTCCTCCCTCTTGTTAAAATACGTATTCATCACAGCCATGTCCATCCTTTTCACAAAATCCACTACCATCTGACCTTCTGCATTCCTTTGCTTAACACCATACCTACCCATCACTTCCTCGTCCCCTCTGTTCCCTTCACCAACATGCCCATTGAAATATGCTCCAATCACCAGTCTCTCACCCTTGGGTACAGTCATCGCCACTTCATCCAACTCACTCCAAATTTTTTCTTTCTCATCCATCGCACACCCAATTTGTGGAGCATATGCACTAACAACATTCATCATTACACCATCAATTTCCAGCTTCATAAACATCACTCTATCCGATACTCTTTTCACCTCCAAAACACCCTTAGCATACTCTTCCTTCAGGATAATGCCTACGCCATTTCTCCTCCCATTCACACCATGAAAAAACAATTTGAAACTGCCTCCGATACACCTAGCCTTGCTCCCCTTCCATCTGGTCTCTTGCACACACAATATACCAACCGTCCTTCGGTTCATCATATCAGCTAGCTCCCTCCCTATACCAGTCATACTGCCAACATTCAAAGTTCTGACCCTCACTATCACAGTCCTAGCCTTTACCTGTCTTCGGGCATGCCTTCCACCTCTTCTCCTCCTTCGGCCAACAGTAGCCCAATTTCCACCAGCACCCTGTTGACCAACAGTACTGGTGGCGGTCGTTGTTAACCTGGGCCTCAACCGATCCGGTATGAGTTTCTGTACAGTTTTCTGCATGTGTGATGTGGCACAATTTTACACCAGATGCCCTTCCTGACGCAACCCTCCCCATTTATCCAGGCTTGGGACTGGCACAAAGAAATGCACTGGCTTGTGCATCCCCAGTGGCTGGGTTACTGACTTGGCTGTAACTGATAAGACCAAAACAAGCCCCTCAAGGAAGAGCAAAACTGCCTGGTGGACAACTGCCATTAACAGGCTTTACAATAAGAGGAAGAAATGATTGACAAAATGACAAACAAAATGATTGACTTCAACAATTGGCTAAGCTTCTGGTGTCATTCTAAAGGGATCCAGTATCTGTCTGCTTGGGATGACATGGTCGACAGACCACGATGCTTTGCCGGAGATGGCCTGCACCTATCACCCCTGGGATTCCGGATACTGGCTAAGGTTCTTGCTGCCCCTATAGTGCCTTTTTTAGGCAAGGTTCAAATGACAAATTCACCACTGTAACAGGAACAGGCAAGCAAAAACTGAGGGTGATGCTACTCAATGGTAGAAGTCTAAATCTCAAAATGCACTCATTTGAGGCACTCCTTAAAATGGAGAACATCGATATCTGTGCAGTGACTGAGACCTGGTTCAATGCTCCAGAGAGCACCCGTGCACTACCAGGCTATAACTCATACCACACTTTTTGGCCATGTACCTGGACCAGAACACCAAAGGCGGAGGTGTGTCCATATTCATTAAGGATAACCACACCTCCAGGCTAGTTGCTCAGCATAATGCATCCGAGGTTATCCAAGTGCAACTAACTCTGGGCAAAACTGCAATCCAAATTGTAGCTTGCTACAGATCCCCACCATGCCCCAGGATTCCCACTCCTCTTTTCTTGATGTACTGGAAAATATTAGGGTTCAACCAAACACCCTAATAATGGGTGATTTCAACTACCCCACCATTAATTGGGAAAACTACTTGTGTACCAACTCCTTCACTCAACAGTTTCTGGAATTCATAAACTCCAATGCCCTGGGTCAACTTATCCACACCCCACCAGGGGCAACAATATCCTAGATCTAGTCATTACCAACATGAGTGACCAGTGTTCCACACCTGAAGTCAATGCCTAATTGGTCCGATCCAACCATAAGCTAATCACCCTAGATATCCACAAACTGCCCCCACCCCCCATTAAGGAAACCACGGTAAAACATTTCTCCAAAGCCAACTTCATGCTTCTTAAGACAGAAGTGGTGAACTTCATGACACCCATGCAGATAGACAATACAGTTATGACTACTGAATCCTACACAATTGGACTTTATAAGCACTTACACGAGTGCATGGATCGTGCTATCCCAAACAGAACCAAGACGCTATCCTCCAAAAAAAGGAAGCCAATCTGGTGGTTCCCTGCCATAAACAAACTGTATAACAGAAGGAAGAAACTGTTGCAAAAGAGAGTAAAATCCCATGAGTGGAGGAGCTCCCCAGTCAGCCTCAATAAGAAGCTGCGATCCCTGATAAAATCCTCCAAAGCTAGTTATGAAAACAAAATCACCACTGATTCTAAAGACAGCCACAAAGCATTCTATAGCTATGTCAACAATCTCAATGGCAACACTCAGATCTGCTCTGAGTTACAGCACAATGGCACTAAATATACAGACCCAACTGATATTGCCAATATCCTGGCCAATAGGTTCAGTGCTAACTTTACCCCCCTCTCACCCCCTAAAGGGCCCATCTCTATGCCGGAAGAATGCAAAGTTCCTGTAATCACGGCTGCACAGGTAGAAACCACACTCTCCAAAGCCAAGAACACAGCATCCATAGGACCAGACAACATCCCAGGCTGCATTCTACATGAACTACAGAACGAACTGGCACCCCACCTAAGTACCATGTTCCGTCATAGCCTCACCTCAGGCTTTGTGCCCACTGAATGGCGCACAGTGATGGTTATCCCACTCCACAAGGGGGCAGCCACCAAGGACCTCGGGAAATACTGCCCCATTAGCCTGATGAGCCTGGTCTGCAAGGCCATGGAACGTATCATCATGGAACTTATAAACAAAGACATTGGTAATCTCCAAACTCTGGACCCCACCCAGTTCAGGTTTTTAAAAGGCAGATCATGTCTCCTAAACCTGACAGACTTCTTTGAAGCAGTCACCAAAGCTGTAGACAAGGGTAAGGTGGTTCACACAGCCTATCTAGATCTTGCCAAGGCTTTCAACACCATCCCCCACTCTGGAATTCTAGATTTATAGATAAATTCACTAAATTAGGTATAAATCCCTATGTCACAAGATGGGTTGCCACCTGGCTCACTGACAGAACCCACGCTGTGAAAGTAGCAGACTCCAAATCCGACTTCAGACCAGTGACAAGTGAAGTACCACAGGGTTCAGTCCTAGGTCCTCTCCTGTTTGGTATCTACTTTTTTGAAGTACAGGCTAACACAGAATGTGTTTGGCTAATGAAGTTTGCAGATGACTGCAAACTAGGAGCCATAATTGGAACTCCTAACGATGTGGACATCCTACAAAAGGGCCTCACTGAGACAGATGCCTGCTGTCAACCCCATGGCCTCAAGCTCAATGCCGAAAAGTGCATTGTCATCCCCTTTGGTAAAAACTCTGTACCCATGAACTACAACATAGGCGGTAGTATACTTAACACCGAAAGTGTGATAAGAGACCTTGCGACACAGGTGGACAGTAGTCTCTTCTTTGATAATCACATCACCACAGTAGTCAGGAAATCTTTCTACATAACACACCTCATCACAAAAGGTTTTTCATCCAGAAAAAAAGAAGTCATTGTTCCCCTCTACTCATCACTCTTTAGACCCATTATAGAGTACAATGCCCCTTTTGGTATGTACCTCACAAGACATCTACTACAACTAGAAAGGCCGCAGAAATACCTCACAAAGAGGATTACCGGCCTCAAACAGATGCCCTACTCAGACTGTCTCAAAATACTCCAGCTTTACTCTGTCGCATATCACCTATTCAGAGGTGATCTCTGCCTAACATACAAAGCTATTTCAAACCCAGAGCTGTTGGACATGCTCCACTTAAAGAAATCCCAATCCCTCCAAGCTACACGCTCTAGGGACCTAAACCTTGTCACCACAATAAACAGAATATTCCAGAGGGATAGATTCCTGTCCCAGAGACTTCCCATACTCTGGAATAAACTACCTGTCTATATCAAACAAAGCTCCTCATTAGCACTCTTCAAGAAAAATATTGATGATTGGATGGGAAATAGGAAATTCACCCCAGGGATCACTTCTGTGACTCTGCTCGACAGTGGCACAGGAAAATAATTTTCTTGGGTGGCAAAAGCCAGGGTACCTTTTTGGCTGGGCTTGTATAGGCCCTAGGGCCAATAGCTTAGTACCTACCTATGAACCTATGAAGAAATTGCTACCTAAGAGTAAGAGGGTGTGAGCCCTAAACTAGAAACACTCCCTCATCAGCTTAAATAAGTGAATAAGACTTCTTGTGACATCCTCCAAAGCAAACTATGAATCCAAATTAGCTTCCTCAACTAAAGACAACCATAAGGCATTCTTTAGTTACATCCATAACCTAAAAGGAAAAGCCCAGATTTGTGCCGAACTAGTAGTTAATGATACCACATATACTGAGCCTGTGGACATAGCTAACTTGCTGACCAACAAGTTCCATGAAAATTTCACTCCCTTGTACCCCATGACATCCCTGCCACCTGTCCCCTACCTTGTATCTCTAAAGAGTCGGTCATTAATGCCCTCTCTAAAGCCAGGAACACAGCATCTATGGGACCTGATAACATCCCAGACTGCATCATACATGGGCTCCAATAAGAATTAGCAACACTACTGGGTACTCTTTTCAATCATAGTCTAAGCACCGACTTCATCCCAGCTGAATGGAAAACAGCCACTGTTATTCCCTTACACAAGGGTGGTGCTTCCACTGACCCTGGGAACTATAGACCTATTAGCCTGACTAGCCTTATCTGCAAGACCATGGATCAAATAATCATGGATCCTATCAAGAAGGATATAGGTAATCTCCAAGCACTTGACCATACTCAGTTTGGATTTGTCAAAGGGAGATCATGCCTGTTAAACCTGGTGGACTTCTTCGAGACAGTCACCAAGGCCCTAGTTGAAGGGAAATCTGTACATACAGCCTACCTAGACTTAACCAAGGAATTTGATGCTATCCCCCACTCAGGCATAATTGACAAACTCACCCAGCTAGGTATCAACCCTTGCATCATTAGATAGGTGCTAACTGGCTCACTGATAGAACCCATGTAGTCAAAATATGGGAAGCCACCTCTAACAGCAGACCTGTAACCAGTGGTGTTCCACGGGAATCAGTTCTGGGACCTCTACAGTTTGGAATCTATTTCTCCGAGGTACATGCAAAAACTAAAGGTTTGTGGCTGACAAAGTTTGCTGATAACTGCAAACTGGGAGTGGTAGAATCTCCAAATTATGTCAACATCCTACAAGAGAGTCTTAAACAAATGATTGGTGCTAAAGTCATGGCCTTAAACTCAATGCAAAAGAATGCATTATCATCCCTTTCGGTAAGGTGATATTCCTGCTAACTACCACATCAATAGCAACACATTAAATACGCAGTCAGTGGTGAGAGACCTGGGTACTCAGGTTGACAACAACCTTACCTTTGACCACCATGTCTCCACATTGGTAAGAAAGGCATTCTATATTGCTCATCTCATAAGTAAGGGCATTGCCTCCAGAAAAAAAGAAGTTATAACCTCCCCTCTAGTCTTTCCTCATCAGGCCGATAATTGAGTACAATGCCCCTTTTGGTATGTACTGTTCCAAGCATGTACAGCAAATGGAAAGACCACAAAGATTCCTCACAAGGAAAATTCTAGGTCTTCAGCATCTGTCCTATGTGGATCATCTGAAATCACTGTCACTTTACTCCATTTCATACAAACTTATCAGATGTGATCTCTGCCTTGCATACAAGCCAATCTCTAACCCTGCTTTATTAGAAATGCTGCATCTCCATAAGTCAAATGCTACACAGGTTACTCACTGACATTAACAGAACCTGCTTGAGGGACAGATTTCTCTCCCAGAGGTTACCACACCTTTGGAACAGACTCCAACTTCATGTCAAACACATCTCCTCATTGGCCCTCCTCAAATACAACCTGGCCTATTGGGTGGGTAATCGTGAATTCATCCTGGGGGTACCAACTGTGTCCCTCTTGGACAGAGGCAATAGGTGTTGATCATGGAAATAATGATAGAACTTGGCTAGGCTTGTAAGGGCCCAAGGGCCCTTAGCCTAGTAACTTCCTATGATCCTAAGTGAAGAAGACACTCAGCACTCCGTTAATGGAACTGACAACAAAGATGCTCATCCATTTCATCTTGCCTTTCTCTAGTAAGTAAGTAGGGAACAGTAATTCTTCAGTCAGTTAGGAAAATATAGTGAGGCTAGTTAAATATTGTTTTTCTGTATCTGTCTAGATCTTTTCATCAGTATTGTTTTTATAGTTCCTGTGAATGGAGACTTTTGAGTTTATTGTAAATAGATATTCAGTATTTTCATGTTTCCTATTTTATTATTTATTACTAAAATATCTCTGCCTTTCATCGTGGCTAGTCTTTTAGAAAATAGTTTAACCTTTGAGAGTAATTGCCTTTATTTGGTGACACTGTGGCTTCATGCTCCTGAAAGTCTTGCCATTTGGCCAAACATTACTATTTGTATAAGTATTAATTTTACTGAGAGTAATTTGGTACCCTGGTAAGAGCCTTAAAGTAGCTGGCTGGTGGCAGTGACTCTACCTTATAGTCTGGGTGAAGGTGATGTAGTGGGTAAATTTGTGCCAGCCTTTCCTACGTGTGTGTGTGTGTGTAAATCAAATCTCAAAGAGTGTGTGTTTGTGTCAGGTGCTTAGAAAAGAGACACAGAGCACTGATTTCTGCAGAGAGAAAGGTGAAGTCATATTTGCGGCCTAGAGAAGAAAACTCAGTCCCAGGTCTGGAGTGTGCTCTTAAGGGAAATTGTTCTTGGTGTAGAGAGCTGCATCTGTAAATCCTGTGTGTATCTGTTTTGTTCTAGGTGAACATCCCACACTGGCGTCAGTGCTGAGGACTGAGGCTCCTTGATTACTGGCCCAGAGGAGGAATGTCATAGCTACTATAAGTCAAAACCTAGGATAACAGCCAAAAGTCCATTATGCAAACATCATACTGCAGTATTAAGAATTCATCTGAGAATATAATAGTAAATGGGAAATAAATTTACAGTTTTTCATTGCCCTTCATAATTTAATATTTTGAAAGCATAGATTTGTAATTGTTTTTGCTGTTTGAATATGCTAAAGACCATATACAACATATACAAATAAATATACAATATTCTCTATGAGGCTATAAAGAGGCAATATGCAGTGGCATCAAGATTTCATAAGCATAACAGATGGACTTTCTGAGATTCGTAACTAAGAGCAGAGGAACAGCAAGACTGAATAAGTAAAAATGTGGACTTGTATATATTAAGACTTTACTGACACACACAAAAGAACCAAATAAAAAGAATGTCAGTATATGACTGAAACAGGAAAAATGCCAAAAATCAATATTAACGCGTTTTGTCCACTTTAATTATTATGAACTTCTTCAGAAATGTCATCCCAACATTTTAAATCATTTAAATATCATCTGAAACCTTCACATGTGATCTGAATAGCCAATACAATGTTTAAAATAATTAATTCAAATAAATATCACAATTAAAAGGACATCACCTTTCTCAAATAAACATAAAAAAAAAATATATATATATATATATATATATATATATATATGTGTAGACTACATTTAAAAAATATATATATATATATAAATATTTTCTTATCAAACAATTTTATAACTATAACCTTTGTGCTTATAAAAATATATATTTTTTTATATGTTTATTTGAGAAAGGTGATGTCCTTTTAATTGTGATATTTATTTGAATTAATTATTTTAAACATTATATTGGCTATTCAGATCACATGTAAAGGTTTCTGATGATATTTAAAGGGTTTGAAATGTTGGGATGACATTTCTGAAGAAGTTCATAATAATTAAAGTGGACAAAACACGTTAATATTGATTTTTGGCATTTTTCCTGTTTTAGTCATATACTGGCATTCTTTTTATTTGGTTCTTTTGCATATATTAAGTTCAAAACTGCTCTTTCTCAGAGTATTTTATTTTCTCTGAGGAATGTCAACCTTGGAGTTGGAATATATAAGTTTGGGGGGGTGAGCTGTACTTCATCTCTGTAAAAAACAACATTAAAGGAGAACACTGATGTTTGACATTCTCTGTTCTCCTGCATTTTCATCTTTTTTTTTTTTTGGTAATTATGGGACACACTGTTGAGTGTCAGAATTACAATAAGGTGCCCTTCAACAGCCCTTGATGAAATGGTACACAAAACCAATTTAATTTTAAAGTAATTTTCCTACATACCATCAGTGCATGAATATCAAAGGTTAGGGCTTTGGAAGCATAAACTACAGGGTCTTCATAGAAACTAACAACAGAAATAAAGTGAATCACATTTGTTTCATCTTTTAGTGCCTTTTGATGCACATTCTCTGGTAAGGTAGAGAAGAGAAAGTATGATTCTGCAGGATTCGTTACAGAATACAGTGATGCCTTGAACGTTTAAAGACAGAAGAGGAAGGGGTGACAGAAGCTAAGGCAAATGGACAGTATTAATGGCAGATCCCCCCAACTGTTCTTAGTTTAGAGGAATGTTCTTATTTTCAAGTTTTATTTAGGATTACAGCTCTCAACCTCTTAGAACAAAAAATCTGGATAAAATCAAAAACACTGGGGGACAAAATCCCAAAAAAGGGACAGATTTTAAAATATTGCTCTTATAAACTTAGAAAGTTGTTAGAATAAAAGGTCTTGTATTGTCATGCATTCTATGAAGGATATGAAGTCTGAAAGTCAAATGGTTGCAATTATTTAGTGAATTCAATCCTCAATGATTTGCCACAAAATTGAAAAAAAAACACAAATTTTATGAGGAAAAGACCAAACATTTGGGGCAAAAATCTGGACAGTCTGCAAAAATCTGAACAATTGAGTGGTATGTTTAGGATGTCCCTGTTTTTGGAGGTATGTTACTATTTTCAGGCTTAATGCATCGCTTCACACAATCTTCTGAATCCCCCATCATCACTTAGATTTTTGAAGCTGTCTAGTACACAGAAAACCACACTACACAACCAACTTATTAGTGGCAACAATAATATCAAGAAAAAGGACACATATCTTACAACTCCGTTTCTCTGAAGCAAAAATAAATTACCTCGTGTGTTAGAGTTCTGCAATCCAGTTCATTAAATACTACAGATTTTACACTGTCTCTTTGATGTTTATATTTTTTCATAATTTTGTCACTGTTTTTAAACGCGTTTCTGAGTAGTATCTCACATTCTTAATGGAAGTGGAAAGAGCTATGTGCTAGATGGTATGCAATTTACATGCTAATTAGATATCCAGATTTTTAGCTGGGTGTTCCTATTTTTCAAGGGCCTTTTTTCCAATTTTCAATGTCTACAGCTTGTGAAGTATGAGTAATGAAATAATAAATATAAATTTGCAAGAACTTAAAAAAAGTTTTTTACAGACAGGCCTAGTGTGCTAAACTCCTTGTGGTCATAAAGAGTCAGAATCATCTAAACAACAAATATCAACACTGTAGACTAGAGACAATACCTCATGAGACTACATTTAAATGGTTAAAAGTAATATTAGCGAATCAGACCTGACTGCATTCATTATGTATATCCACATGGTTGATATTACAATTAATATCTGAATCTCCTCTGGGCTTTCCAAGATGGCTGCTCAGTGACTTGACAGCTTAGTTTCAGGTCTCTATGTGTAAAAGGTGAAGCTGATAAAGGCCAGTAATACTGCCTGTTTTAGGAAAATTAAATTAGTGGCTAGTAAGTACACTGCCAGGATGCCAGCAAAGAAAAAAACATGGGGATCATGAAAGACAATCAGCTAGAAAGGGTGAAGAGCAAATACTGACTGGGAAGAATCCTGCAGTTGTTCAGCAAAAAGAAGTTCAAGCTCCAGCTTTGGTACAAGAATGGCTTCTAGTAATCTAGAGGAGAAAATAAGTCAAATGTGCTCAGAGCTGATTAAAGAAAACAAAGCACTGAAGGAGTATATCAACTCAAATAGCAAATGACTGGGGAAAATGTCAGATGCTTTAAACAGCTATTCAGATGAACTGGTAATACTGCAAAAATCAGAGAGGTCAAAACAAAGAAAAGGCTGGTTGAGTAATGAACTGCTCAAGAAGATCTGTTATAAAAAGGGTAGATTTGGAGGACAGAACACACAGGGAAAACCTGAGATTTTATGCTGTACCAGAGAAACTGGAATCAACAGACTGTATTAATTTTATGAAAGCACAAATAAGTAACTGGACTGGACTGGTATTCCACAGCAGGATATGCGAATAGCAATAACACATCGGGTGTATGCTCCAAACCTTACAATGAAAAAAGCAGCCAAGACCTGTATTTGTCAAGATGCAATTATACCAGCAGAAAAAGTTGATCCTGACAAAACTGTGGCAGAAAGGCAAAATATTAAAAATTGGAGATAGTAGAGTGTTTGTGGAAAATGATTGTTCACTGTACATCAGGCAGAAGATAAGCAGATCTATCCAATAATCTGGGAGTATCAAGAGGAAAGTGTAAGATTCAAGCTGCTATATCTAGCTGTCTTCAGAATATTTTTTCTATTTGGATCAAAGTTATTTTGTGATACAGAACAGACTAAGGGAGGAATACAAAAGTTTATCCAACAAGGGTGAGCTCTCAAATAGAAAGGTCTGCTTCTCATTCTTCTGACGGTAAGGCTCATATAGAGAGACTTTACCAGTGAAACCTTTTCTAAGGGTCAAAAGGAAAATGTTTGAGAGAAACATAAAAAGCACAGGAGTTAACTAGAAGAATCTGGAGTACCTTTGATTTGAACCAGGTCTAGAGTAGGGAGATGAAGATGAACAGGAAGAAGACCAACAACACTGAAATTAGTGAACAAATGTAAGACTATAAAGCATTAATCACATTTGTGAAATATGTCTTTACAAGAAAAAGTGGCTGAGAAAGATTGGATTTTTGTTTACTTTGTTAAACTTGTTGGGGGACTGTCCCACTTCATGTCACTTCATGGCATTATTGTTTGAAAGGACACTAAAAGGAAGAAAAGAAGAAGCAGGAAAAAGTAACTAAGAAAAAAAATTTGTTCTCAGCAGTATTTGTTAAAACATTTTGTGACATAAATTACATGTTATATAGTAAAGCATTTTCAGTGATTGATGGATATGATAAAGATACTGAAGTAGATATGTACTGTTTTTTCTTGTTTAGTTTTAAGAAATGTAGGTATTGTGATGTAAAAAGAGAGGAAAGGCTGGACAAAAGCTTAAGTCAACAGGTTGTAATCTTGGGCTGTTGGGATGGGGCATGGAGCATAAAAGTGCAATACTTATAATATATGTAAAATTGAAATGTTTTCTTTTACTTTTGCACAGGTGACTGGATTAATTGCTTTGGCTTAATCTAATGGCAAGTTTTTTGTGAATGCAAATGGGTTTTAAAAAGATGACAGACCACAATGCAATGATTAGTTTTCTTTAAGCAAATAAATGTTCAGTGTCAGCTGACAAATCTGCAGCTGGGGGCAGCTGCATATTTTATTCTTATGTTTCCATGGAAACAAGCTGACTAAAGTTGCAAACAATAAATTGAGAGGTCTGGACGTTGTTTACTAAGAGAAATGTAAAATTAAAAGGTACAAGAGCAAACAGTTCAGTAAAAAAGTTTGAAATTATTGGAAGTAAATTTTTCACATCTGGGATAGAAATAAATATAAGACAAGAAGAGACAGTATATATGTGTGTATTAGTTTCTGGTGCATCACTTATGATTATAGACATTCAACAAAGATGTTAGATTTTCATAATTCCTGTTAAGAAAATGCATGCTAATGCAAACGTTGTTGCTTTATTAATTTTAGGTGAATTAAAGTAATATTTAAAAATGTCTCTGATTTTTGGGCCTTTATCCCTCCATTATTGTTGGCTTTGTCCAGAATTGTTGAGCAAAGAAGCTGAGAGATATGATGAAAACTGAAATCACTGAGTCATAACACAAAAAGCATTGGCATAGAGGGTTATGAGTTTGTGACATGGATTCTAAGAAATTCTCCTCGAGGGCAAAGATACTCAATCTTAACAAATGAAACAGGGAGTGCTTAAAATTTGTTAAGATCGGATTGCGGGATATTGAATACCTTAACTGATTTACCTTTTTCTGGATATTGGAGTGTAATCACTGTGCTCCATGCACTACAAGATAATTATGTCCTCTTTAAATTATAACAACCAAAGTCTCCATTCCTAATTTCTGATTTATATGCCATCATTTAATCTTATTCATGAAATACTGGTTTGCTTGAAAATAAAGAAACTCTACTTCTTAAACAGCATTACCACCCTACAGGTTCTAACAATACTATTTCATAATTACAGCTTTAAGATAAAAAAAACTGTCTGCTGTGGAAAAATTTGGGGTTTAAAGCACCACAGTAGGGTTCTCTGTCTATGTTATAAAGTCCTGAGGTATGAATTAAGGTGCCCTCCTTTTGCCTTTATATTATAGCCTTACTGTTTTGGGCTGAGACACATCACTAGATACCAGATCTGGTGGAAATATTTGGAATTTACCACACTTTACTGTTGTAGGCTGTCCCGAACTAGATATATAAACATATGTAGAATATATATATATATATATATATATATATATATATATTAGATATTAAATATAGATATACATACATATACATATGAATATGTGTGTGTGTATGAATATAGACAAACACAAGTGCATATATATTATATACATACAGACACAAACACTTGGGGGGAGTCATTCACGCCATCAAATCTGCTATTGATCAATGGTGTGAATGACTGTGAATTTTGGTTCATCAAAATGTTAAAATTGCACAAAGCATCAATGTTTGCGGGTAAGGTAAGTATGGGTTTGGGACAGTAATGCAGAAACCATTAGATATTCTGAAGGTTTTGGCATTAGGGGGTAAGAGTGTTTGTGCAAGTGTAGAAGGGTTAGGCTAGAGTTATATGAGGGCATAGTTTTAGTGTAGTGTAGCATGTGTGTGTCTCTCCAAACTATCTAGATTAATGTTATTGATACAAAAATATTTTTTTAAAGGTACAGTACAGGATTAGCGTTAGCAGGTATCAGTAGTTAACTCTTACCCCAGTCCAACTTACCTGATAACCCTAACCCTGCCCCTAATCCTCACCTTTCCTTTAAAAACAAACACTATTCAGATAAATTTGGGATGAATGCATCTTAGGGTTTTAGTATTCTGATTGTAAAAGTAAACTGTCCATTTTTCTTTGTAATAATTTTTTGTTTCAATATTTAATTTTTTTTTTTTTGATATGCTGAATTTCGGAATACTGGCATAGATTACTTCAGTTTCAATGCATTTGCATCCCAATAATTCAACATATACATAAAAAAAAAATATATATATATATATATATATATATATATATATATGTGTGTGTGTGTGTGTGTGTGTGTGTGTGTGTTTGTGTCATGAAAGACAGAAAACTTAAAAGAGAGAATCACAAATGGTAGAAAAAAAGAGAATCACAGACCACTGAATGATGCATAAGAGAGAATCACAAAACATGGAATACTTTTCTCCCACTAAAGAAAGCCCTATATCAGTAAACCACAACTACAAAACCAAGATCAAGTGTCATCTGGGTAGTGATAGTGTTAGGAAATGTTTTTTAGTAAGGTAATGTATATGGTTAGAGCAGGGAGTAGGGTAATTCTTAAGTCTAGCCCACATGAGCAAGGTGGTGGTGTTGTGGGGGGCTTCACATGACAACAGATCGTACAACAGCCCTGAGGGCAAGGAAGCACCAGTGGGTTAACATCTGCATGCATTACATGTATAAAACACAGTAATAACATGAAGAGTATGAATAAAAGAATGAAAAAATAATCTCCTTATACAAATGGTAGTTACCTGGAGCTTAACATTCTCTCCTCCCACTCTTTCACCACAAAATGTTGTCTCGAAAAGGCTAATTTCTCATGGAAAGTAGATGACCCAAGCAGGGTGAATGACTACAACATTGGAAATACTTGGAGATGGCTTAGGTATGTAACAAAAGGACATACTGCCAGCCCAGCTTTTTGGAATTTTTATAAGTGCCTGTGTGTCATTTGTCAATGTCAACATGCTTCATGTAAGATGTTTGTGTTACAGATGTATTAGAACTGTATGTCATATTGTACAGACATGTATGCTGAACAGATATTTTGTAAAGTACTGAGCAGAAATGTATACACACTATTGTAACTGTTTAGTTGTATATATTTTAACAGGGGAGACTGCAACACAAGAAGCTAACTTCAGAAGAATAGTTGAGATTAAAGTACTTTATGGCTGGGCCATAAAAAGATATGTTATCTTTCAGTTTCAGAGCAGCAGGAGACATAATGTCCAGAACTAGAAGTTTTCTGTATTGTCTTTAAATGTGGAGGAATGTAAATTATTTTACAACTTCCACTATTTGCCAAAAGATCTGAGGTCTATGTATTTTCACAGGTAGAATCTAAATGCTACAGTGGGGGGGGGGGTTCATCCAGGATAGTCAGATGACAAGAAGTGATGTCATGCTGAAAGCTATCCCAGCAGTAATATTTGGCATATTAATTTAAGAAATCTCTGAGAGAGAGACTGAGCATTTTGTATTTTGTCTTTGACCTGACAAGAACACCTATTCACCATACACTTGCCTTGCTCTGAAAGCAAGTTAACTAGGGTACAGTATAATTCTATTAGATGCAGTCAGGAATATAGCAACGCTTAATTTAGATATTTTTCTTTATTTACTTGAGACTGTCCTGCAATGCTGTTTTAAATATTTCCTGTGATTTTGAACTCTGATGTAACTGTGATTATATATTGTGTGTGATTATATATTGAGTATTTTCTTGTTTTTTATTAGTTATTATTAAATATAGTTAAACCTTCCATTGTGGCTGATATTTGTGAGACATATGTAAGTTCTGAGAGTACTTGTATATTTATTTGTTGACACTGTGGGGCACTCCTAATGGCCTTGCTCTTGGTCAAACACAGTAAGATTGGACACCCTTTGTTAAGAGTCTTAAAGTAGTTGATAAGGTTGTGGCAGCTGGCAGTAATAACTACCTTATAGTCTGGGCGGAAGGGAGCATAGTTAGTAAACCTGTGCCAGCCTTTCCCAGGTGTGTGTGTGTGTGTGTGTGTGTGTGTGTGTGTGTGTGTGTGTGTGTGTGTGAGTATAACTCAAACCTCAAAGAGTGTGTGTGTCAGCTACTTGGGCAGGAACACAAAGCACTGGTTGGACAGAGAGGGTGCTGCAGGTCTTGGCTTGGTCACTCAGCTGAGATCTCAACTCTATAGCTGTGCCAGTGGGGAGTCTTACTGGGGATCTGGAGAAAAAGGGAGAAACCAGTTCTGGACTGACTGCGGTCTATGTGTGCTCTTAAAGGAAATTGCACTTGATGCAGAGAGCTACATCTGGAAATACTGTGTGTGTACTTGTCATCTTCCCAATACACATCCCCCACTGGTGCTAGTGGTGAGGATTACAGCTCCTTTATTAGTGGGCCAGTGTTGGGGCATTGCATATATTGGTGGGCAGTGATGGAATATCCACATCACATATATTGGTGGCCAGTGGTGGGATATCCTCATATTAGGATTCAGTGGTGTGGATATTGAATTCCTGTAGCCTGTAAACAGTGGTCACTAAAGAAGGTGTTTGTACTCTCAAACAGCCACACAGTGAACATTCAGAGTTTCATATCACAAGTGTTTTATTGTTTTTGTTAGCTTAGTTAGTCAGGGAGAGCAGACAAGGATGTCAGCAGAGGAGTATGGCAAACTGATAAGGAGCCAATTGGCTGAGATGTGCAAAGACAAAGAACTGTTGCATGTCTACCTGACTAATGCAGAGATGATTTCAGTCTTAGTCACAGCTGCATCACAGACCAGCAATCAGGAGTACAATTAGACTGGCCTTGGGGAGGTACAATTCTCAGAAAATGGACAGTTCAACCTTTCCACAGAGGACTTAAAATCTATCTGGATTTAAAGAGACTTGAACTGGATGCTAAACATTTGGAAATAGAATCAGCAGAGAGACTGAGAAACCTGGAGGCTGAAGGGAATGAGAAGCTGAGACGTCTGGAGGCTGATGAAAATGAGAAACTGCGATGTCTGGAAGCTGATGAGAATGAGAGGCAGCAGAAACACAAAAAGGAGATGATGACTCTTTGCCAGGGTCATGGAGGTAATGGGGAAGGTAGTAACCAAACTGCAGAAGCAACAAAGGTCAGTAAATTTCCTCCACAATTTACAGAGGATGATAGTTTTGACAGTTTTATTCATATGTTTGAAAGGGTATGTAAACAGTGTAATGTTGACCAAAGGCTCTTGGTAAAGCTCCTGATCCCCTTAATTCATGGTAAAGCTGTAACTGCTATTTCTAAATTGTTTGATACTGATTACTTAAATTGTAATACTGTTAAACATTGTCTGTTAGAGTGTTTTAAGTTAACACCTGAAGCTTATAGGAAAAACGTCCATGAGCATAGAAGCAATGCAGATGAAAGTGTGTGTGAATATATTGCTGACTTAAGCACTTATTTACATAGGTGGGTGAAGGGGTGTCAGGTCACCACATTTGAAGGGCTATCAGACCTTTTGGTGAGGGAACAAGCCCTTAGCACTTTGCCTGAGGACTTGAGAATCTGGTTGGCAGATAGGGAATGCAGGACTGCAGATGAGTTGGAGAAAAAGGGGGACCTACACCTAGCAAGCATGGCATCACTGCACTGGACAGGGATACCCAGTGCTGCTCATGGGTCTAAGGGAACCCATAGTGGGCAGCCTAAACTGTCCCAACAGAGTCCACCAGTAGCAGGGGAAGCTGCTAGTCCAGGTACAAATCCAGGATGAAGGGTTAAATGTTTTAAATGCAACCAGTGGGGCGATGTAGCATATATATGTCCATGGAGGCAAGGTGGGGAACAAAAAGTGGGAAAGCCAGTAAGTGGGAATGACAGAATGCCAGCAGTGAGTTGTCTGGAGACAACAAGGGTACCAAACTACCACAAGAGATTATATCCTATCTTAGTAGATGGGAAAGAGGCCACTGCTAAGAGTAGCACAGCTTCTGACCTAACCATTGTGAAGCCTGCAATGGGTAAAGAGGAGCACTACTTGCTTGGGCAGTCTACTCCAATCAGAGCTTTAGGAGGGACCCCATTCCAAATACCTTTGGCTAGGGTTCACCTCGACTGGGAGGATGGAAATGGAAACAAGCAAGTAGGTGAGTTTGAGGATATCCCTGCAGAAGTCTTGACAGGGAATGATTCTGACAATGCAGCACCAATTAAACAACATAGGTGCAGATTTTAATGAAACAGACCAGTCTAATTCACTAGTATCCCCACAATACTAAGAGCAATACATCTCAGATAAAACACAAAAATGATACCTTCCATCCTGTCCTATTCTCTGTGGTAGGGTATTAACAGTGGTCAAGAAGGCTAGAGTAGCACACATACAAGTACACAGATTCCCCCTACACCACCAATTACTAAGCAAAAACAGTTTCACCTGCAAACTTTAAGAATGACACTAATACCCCCACAGAGCAGCAGGTATTATACGATGTGGCAGTAAGCAAAAAGGGAAAGGACAGACATAACCCAGATGCAAATTTCTGCCTACACACAGTCAGTACATAACACCATTTGGCTGAATCTAGTCATCAATATGATATCAAACAGAAGTGTACCACTGCATTTCTCCATTACATTTAGCCTTAACCAAACCAACTTCCACCTGACAACACTGTAACTCAACTGAAAATTCTTGCTATTATACCTTTAGCTCAGATGATAAAAGCAAGCAACATAACACAAAAGGTTTATAGCTGACCCCAGGCCATGTATAAATAATTTATTCTCATGTGCTTCCACGCATGAGTCTATGAATTCATGTTCAAATGGCTTAACCTTTGAATTGATTAATTCCTCTGCTAAGGTAACCTATGCCATCCAGTCCAGCTTCTGCAAGCATAGCCTTTTTATATGAAAGGTGTGATTTATGAGGTATAAAACAATTCAGATGGGGCAAGACACAGAGTTGGTCATTACACCAGTTATTATCTGCCAGACCAGTCTGTACTTTCACACAGTACCTATCATGGTCTAGGCAATGTCTGTGTAAATTCTGTTTCAAAGTTTCCAGAACAGTAAACCCATGGCATGATTCCACTCAATCCTTTCATTGGCTCAATCTATTGTTCAGCTTAATAGGAGTGATAATCTGTAATACTTTACATAGGAACTCAGCTGTTGACCCCCTCCACAAGCTTTAGTCTTTTCTTTTTGCTTGCTTGACGTCACTCCTCAGTTGTACGCCCTTGATATCATTTCATTGAGTCATCTTCCTAGAAAGTATCTCAAAGGATACACACTTGTGTACATGCTATAACTTCATTGCTGAAAATTTTTACAGTTATTATTATTAAAGACCAAACTTTGAAGTTTTGCAGGACATGGATCATATAGGGATGCTCTTGAAGGAGGCAGTATCTTCACTCAAGAGATTTTCCTACATTCAGTTCCTTGTTATCAGTTTCCACAATCCTAGCAAAGTCTATTTTTTCTGTTTCCTGCCTTCTAAATACACTGCAAGAGAAGTAACTAATCCCTATGGTCAGTAAGCTGCTGGAATAAGCAAATTTTGTAACATTCATAAGGCATAAATTACTGCTATCTGTCCTTTAAAATTAACTAATTTATTTACCTCCTTCCTCCAAAGTAAATGCAAGCTAAATATGTCCACTGGTCACTGTGACATGCCAGCCCCGCTATCTGGAATTTTGTAAATAATTATATGTCATTTCTGAATATCAACATGATTCATATGCTTGTTTTACAAATGTAAGAGAATATATATTATGTGTATATTAAACTACTGTTACAGAACTGTATGTTATGTACTTAGCTTCAAGAATGTAACCACAGCATACCCTTCTGGAACACAGAAGATTACTTTACAAAACTTCAAGAAAATAAGTTGAAATTAAGTGCTTTATGATGTGCTATAAAGTTAGTTTCAATGCAGCAAGCAGACACAATGTCTAGACCTAGAAGTTTTTCTATTGTCCAAAAAGAAAAGTAATTACTAGGTTTACAATGTAAAGTGTTTGACTGCTTTATGACTTCCTAGCAGTGACTTCCAGTTCTGAGCAAAGATCTGAGAGAGATGTATTTCTCACACAGAGATGTTAAAATTCTATTACTTTCTGTTTTAGCCTGGAAACTGAAGTCAGGTGACAAAGAGTGATGTCATCCAGGCTAACCCAGCAGTAATGTTTGATATTAATTTAAGAACTCTCTCAGAGAGAGACTAGGCATTTTGTATTTTGTTTTTGACCTGGAAACATCCATCATCACCATCGTCTGTGCTTGCCTTGCTAATAATAAGTAACCAGGGTACAGTAATTTCTTTTAGATATAGATAGAAATATAGTAAAGATTAATTTAGATTCTTTCTGTTTTTATTTGAGACTGTCTTGCAATGTTGTTTTGCAATATTTCCTGTGATTTTGAACTCTGAAGTAACTGTGTTTGTTTACTGTGGATTGTTTTGTTATTTTATTATTTATTATTAAATATATTTAAACCTATAGCTGTGGCTGATATTTATGAGATATATTTAAGCTCTTAGAGTACTTGCATATGTATTTGGTGACACTGTACAGGCCACTCCTAAATAGCCTTGCAAGTCTTGGTTAAAACTACCATTTGGATTTATAGTAACATTACACAGTAGGATTGGTCACCCTTTGTAAGGGCCTTATAGTAGCTGATAAGTAAGGGTGGCTGGTGGCAGCTGGTACTACCTTATAGTCTTGGCAGAAGGAGGCATAGCTAGTAAACCTGTGCCAGTCTTTCCCAGGTGTGTGTATATGCTTGTATACCAATCAAATCTCAAAGTGTGTGTGTGTGTGTGTGTGTGTGTGTGTGTGTGTGTGTGTGTGTGTGTGTGTGTGTGTGTGTGTGTGTGTGTGTGTCAGCTACTTAGGCAGGGACATGAGGCACTGGTTGGACAGACAGGGTGCTGGAAGTCTTAGCTGGGCCACTGACCTAAGATCTCACCCTATAGCTGTGCCAGTGGAGAGTCTAATTGGGGATCTGAAGAAAGAGGGAGAAAACAGCCCCAGACTGACTGTGATATCTGTGTGCTCTTAAGGGAAATTGTACTTTACTGTGTGTGTACATGTCATCCTCACATTGTGTACATCCCTCAATGTTGCCAGTGGTGAGGATTTAGGCTCCTTGATTACTGGGCCAGTGCAGGGGTATTACAGTCACCACTTTATTTGTTTGCCATATTGGTGGCAAGTGTGCAGCTGAACATATAAGACTATCCCAATGCAGGATATTTTTTTTAATGCTCTACCTGATATTTATCCCCTCTTCCATTGCCCAATATATAGCAATGCAGCACAGTAAGTGTTCACACATGCACCCCACTGAGGAGAGCTATATGTACACTGTTACTGATAATTTCAAGCCCTCTAGCCTACCCAGAAATGCACTGTAACCCAACAACCCCCAAACAGTGGAGAGCAAGCCATATGCTGTGTATCTCTTATCAACATCTGGCTCCCCAGTGCTCAAACCTTTAAACAAAGCTGAGTCACTGGTGCATAGGTGGTAGTTCTCCTACTGTGCCTGTAGGGTAGATCATACTCTGTATTCTTGTGACCTAATTCTGTTCTTTTTCATCAAAGCCCCTACCCTACTGCTGTACCATTCTGAAAATGTTCCATCTGATAAAGCTTCTAATTAAATGTTCTCATGGAAAGGTAGCTCAGTCCACTGTGGAAGCATAATCATCTGTATTGTACATCTCTAGTAATATCAGCTTTAAAGCCTGAAAGGAATTAATTTGACTGACACACACACACACACACACACACACACACACACACACACACACACACACACACACACACACACACACACACACCACAAGTTTACAGACTTTTGGCTCCTTCTTTGTATAACAATAGAACTAACATTAATATGGCAGACCCAGTTAGCAATTCTCCATCTCAGCCCAGACCATCTATAAATCATTTATTCTCCTGTACTTCTATGCAGGAGTCTATGAATTCATATTCAATGACTTTAAACCTTTAACCAACTTTTTGGTCTCCATTTAAGATGCCTTTTTGCCCCCATTGTCCGTCAATCATCATCCCCTTCCCTGTAAATCAGCCCATTCATTGACAAGGACAAGAGTTAACTGGGATGGGCCATCATTAGGCAGCCATTGGGGTGGATTGAGTTTTTGCGTGCTGCAACATTTCCCCCAGTTACATTCAGTGAAGCACTAAAAAGGGAATACTGAGAGTGAGGGGAGTCCCCTCAGTTCTGCAAGGTGTTGTATTTCCTGTTAAGCAGTGTTGCCCCACCCTCCCTCCCCAAAGCATGAGTAATGATATTTCCAGTCTCAAGTAGGGAAATAACACCCTGGTTGCCCAAAAGTATAAGCATCTCTCCCAACTCTCTGGGGGGAGAAAACAATCAATGCCTCTTCACCCCCCAGCAGGTTCCTCCAGTGCTGGGGCTGGTAATTTAATCCAAGTTACCTGGGTTGCAGTCAGGATGCCATGTCTCTGTACCATAGAGTCAGACAGTCCTTTTTAGGTATCATGTGCATCACTCCTATTTTTAAAAACTAGTTTGGACTGCACAGGACAAATATCTGTAATGTAAGCAGATTATTTCCTATACACCTTTGTGCTCTTTTATCCCATCATTCCTTCCTGTTGCATATTTCTTGAGTACAATATACAAATGGTTCCCCTAGACACAGTGTGATCCAGTCCACATCAGCAAACCAGAGTTCACCTTGAACCATGGACCCTGTGGGAATGACAGATGATCGCACTAAGTAGCCTAAGTATGTAAATGTAAGGGCATAGCTTAATGGACAATGGCACCCTGATACATGGTGAATCCAGGAATGTTGGTGAAAATGTGCTGACACGTCACCACGTGCTGCCTACATTACTGCTATATCATAGCCCTACTCCATGATGCACAGTAATCTATGTTGATTCGATATACTGCCTTGGGTTGCACAAACTGTATTACTTGATGGTCATGTGGCCCTGACCCCTTCATAGTCGTCTTTCCAATCTACCATGTGGTGAAATAGTATGCTTCTGTTTCCTATGTCATACAACAATTCAATTCTTAGAAAACTACAAATACAAATGGCCTTAAATAACAACTAGTACAACAGCCCATTAAATGATCAGTTAAATACTTACAATGACATAATGGGATATATGAAACAATATCAACTCACTGTGATGCCACATGTTGAAATACATAAAGTGGCTGCTGTTGTTGGGTACCACAAGATAACATATATTAGAGTGGATAGGTGAATAATAGAACAGATCTTCTGGACTTCCATAGGATCCATATATAAGTTAGTCCATCCAGACATGCCTATAACTGGAATGCACAGTGCTGGTTTCTACTGTGTAAATGTACGAGTTGAACTAGGCATTATTATATAGTGTACAGCACAGCAGATTGAATGGCTTTTCCCGTGTACTGCTAGCAGTACGTCAGTTATGTTTTATCCATGGGTTTGCTGTAATGAAATGCTAGCATAGTATATCCCTGACCCTCTTCATAGATGCAATGCTCTTTGGTACATTTCTGTGTGTTTAAAGAGTATACTAATGAATGTAGTGTAATGTATTTGTTGGGTCATCTGCCTGTCTCTGTAAAGCTCTCTGCATGATGTTGCATTTTAATATTAGTGCAGTTGGTCTAGTTTTTCTATTTTGATTTATTCTAAGTAGGTTTCATAGGTTTCATAGGTTTATACTAGGCTATCTGCCCTAAGGCATTTATAAGCCTAGCCCAAATTATTGTGGCTTACGCCACCCCTTATATGAAAAAATACTGTGCCCATTAGTTTGTTGTGCCTCTGTCCAGCAGTGACCCAGAGATGATTCCCGGGGTAAACCTACGATCTCCCATCCACAGGTCTAGATTTCTCTTGAACAGAGTCAGCGAGGTGCTCTGCCTCACATGGACCGGGATTTTATTCCACAGCATAGGGAGTCTCTGAGTGATAAATCTATCCCTCCAGCACGTCCTATTTATATCCGTGCTAAGGTTTAAGTCGCTTGCTCTAGTGGTTTTGGTGGATTTGGATTTTTGAGGTGGAGCATGTCCATTAATTCGGGTTGGACATGGCCTTGTATGTCAGGCACATGTCACCTCTGAGCAGACGGTATGCGACTGAATAGAGCTGGAGTTTCTTCAATCTGGCAGCATATGACAGATTTTGGAGTCCCTTTATCCTTTTGGTGAGGAACTTTTGGGGTCTCTCCAATTGCTGCAGATGTCGGGTGAGATACATCCCGAATGGGGCATTGTACTCGATCATTGGTCTGATAAGTGAAGAGTACAGGGAACAATGACCTCACTAGATCTGGATGTGAATCCCTTCATGATCAGGTGGGCAATGTAGAAGGTCTTTCTAACCACTTTAGCAATGTGAGTGTCAAAGAAAGGCCACTGTCAACCTGGGTCCCCAGGTCCCTGATAACCTCTTCTGTGCTTAGTGGATTGCCACCTATATGGTAGCTTGGGGTTACCTTGTTTTTCCCGAAGGGTATGACTATACATTTTTGGCGTTTAACTTCAGGCCATGGCTCTGGCACCAGTTATCTGTTTCCGTGAGTCCCTTCTGAAGGATATCAGTGTCGATGCACTTTCCACTATGGCACCCAGTTTGCAGTCATCTGCAAACTTTGTCAGCCAAAGTCCTCCCATGTTGGCCTGTACTTCTGAGAAGTAGATGCCAAACAATAGGGGCCAAGGACCGAGAACTGTGGGACACCACTTGTGACCGGCTTGGAGTCTGACACAGCGCCAGCAACTCTAACCCTGTGGGTTCTGTCCTTAAGCCAGTTTGCAACCCATCTTGTGACATATGGGTTTACATTTAAGCTGGTAAGTTTTTCTACAATACCGAGTGGGGTATTGTGTGAAAGCCTTTGCAAGGTCAAGGTAGGCTGTATGGACTGCCTTTCCTCATCAATGGCCTTGGTGACTATTTCAAGAAGTCGACCAAGTTCAAAAGGCATGATCTTCCCTTGACAAAGCCAAACTGGGTCGGGTCCAATGTCTGCAAGTCCCCTATATCTTTGTTTATGAGCTCCATTATGATCCTCTCCATAGCTTTGCAGACTAGACTTGTTAAGCTTATGGGCGTAATTACCAGGGTCCGTGAGGCCACCTTTGTGGAGTGGGACCACAGTTGCCGTACGCCACTCCTTGGGCACGTATCCTGTGGTAAGGCTGAGATTAAACAGCTGCCTTATGTGCGGGTTTAATTCCTCATTTAGCTCGTGTAGCACACAGCCGTGTAGCACACAGCAAGTAGTTTCAGCAAACTTTTGCAATCTTGATCTTTGACCTTTGTGTAACACTTGACCTTTACTGGAAAGACTTATCCAGACCCTGCTGCAGTTTACTGTGAGGGAAAGGTTAGTTTGCATTTTATTTGTTGTATTTTGTACTACTTTATTGTCTTTTTTCTATTTTGTATACTGTGATTTGTTTTCTTTATACCGTGTTTTACTTGTATTCCTCTTTTAACTGCATATTAAAACTTGAAAAGAGACCACGGCTCTGTTTCTTGTGAGTCAGACAGAAATTAGAACAGGTCAATTAAGGAGTCACACATAAGTTAGGACAGGTCAGTCAAGGTTAATCATCTGTGAACTAAGGGGTGGTGCTAGGTAGGAACTAAACCTTCTATTTAAGGGGTAAAATAAAACATTTCAGAGCTTTACTGGAAAGGCTCACCCAGACTCTGCTACAGTTTACTGTAAGAGAAAGGTTAGTTTGCTTTTTATTTGTTGCATTTTGTATTACTTTATTGCCTTTTTCTATTTTGTATACTGTGATTCGTTTTCTTTACACTGTGTTTTGCTTGTATTCTGCTTTTAACTGCATGTTACAACTTGAAAAGAAACCACATCTCTGTCTCTTGTGAGTCAGACAGAAATGTTTCCCACTGTCCCATACAGTTACTGTTGTGTTCTTAAACACACTGTCTTTCTAGTTGCCTGCCCCTTATGTTAATTTGACCATGTATTTCATTTCCTCTCTGCTTTTACTGGCTGGTGTGGGTAAGCACAACATTATAATTTTGTGAAATCACTCCCCTTCAACTATTTAAATTTATTGGCCATCCTACTGTATTCCATAGTACCAGAATACAAAAGTGACCACTCCCATTCAATCTATCTTGCTGTTTTAAAAATAGTGACTCTCCAATAAAACATAACTTTTTAGACAGGTAAAACTTAAGTTACCTACTTTCTAACTAACTCCTCTAGTGCACACTGCAGTGTTTAGGATAAACCATTTTTTTCATCTTACCTGTAAGCATCTATTGCAAGACCACCAGTTATTGGAGAGCCCACATTCTGCCTTTCAGTAGTCATCTTTGGATTAGTGCTTCTGTTTTCTCCTAGTGAGAGAAGGAGTGCAGTTACATTATTTCCTGGAGACTGCAGATATCCAGAAAGCTTAATAACTGCTTTATAGGTGGCAGCTTGGAATCTGTGCTTATATTCTGATCCTGGTGAGAGTAGGAACAGAGTGCACTGATTCCTGACTCTTTCTGGTTGGAGAGTGAGTGTCTGTGCTTAACATACCTGATTAGTCTGGTTGCTATTCGATGCATCTACTAAAAAAAGGCTACAACCCTGCAGACCCTTGCATCATCTGGGACAAGACTGTAGATCACCAAACAGGCCATGGCCTGCTTCTCTTCTTGGGATTAGTGCTAACATTTTGCTTCTGGTGAGAGAAGAAATAAAGGAGTATTGTATCCCAACAGAGTGAAGCTGTGCTGATACCAGCATTAGTAGTAGCCAGGCAGTATCCATTCATGCGACTCCCCTTTTTTCATCATTCTTGACAAGCTAATTCTTTATTTTTCAGTAAGTACTGCCTTGATTTCTTTCTAACTTCATAATATCTGCCTAAATACTTCATCCTTAAATTTTCAGGGTCTATGTATTAATTTCACCTCAAGTGTTTGGGAGTGGTCTGTACAGACTCAGACACCTTGAGTGAATTTTTTCTGTAAAAGGAATATATAAAGAAACAGCTCCAGTACTTAGTAATAATGACCATCCCTCCTGGCATGTCTAAATATCAGTTCCCTGTGCTTTCTCCTATTAACTTGGTGAACTTGGGCATTCTGAGGCAGTGTAGCAACTGCCTCATGTATACAGACAACCTTCTCCTCTTACCTCCCAACACTCAGACTTGTGAGAAATGCACTTATATATCCAAATTGGAAGCCATGCACTCTCAAGGCAAGACTGGAATGGCTGGTCAGAGGAGAAGGTCAACACCTACACCAAACCACATGCAACATATAGCCCTCCAGAACACCCACCATCACAGCTCTCACATAAAACACAAACCACACACCCACCTTCATGGAGGCTGTCAATAGAAATCTACCCAAACAGCAGAGACCTCCACGCAGAAATGCACTTGACCACCACAACACAGCACAAACCACAAGACACATAGCTCACCTACACAGTGTGCCCCTCAACCTAAGCCCCTAAGGCAAAACAGCTAACCCAATACACTAATCATAGGTGACTTGATAGTGAGGCACACCGATATACCACTCACTAGGTTGAATAAGGAGAAAGTAACAGTCAGCTGTCTATCAGGTGCAAGAATCTGACACATAACACATGCACTCAGGTCACTCCAAAACAAGTACAAGTATGACTCTGTCACTGTCCATGTGGGTGTGAATGACCTGAGATGCACCTCCCGGGACTACATGAAAAGTTACATGGAGGAGCTCTTGGATTATGTGGCCCAGGCATGTATGACCCCTAGCCCTGAGCAGCATCCAACCATCGACCAGAATGATACCGAGTACAAGCAGAAAATTACTGACTTCAACAATTTGCTAAGTTTCTGGTGTCATTCTAAGGGGATACAGAATCTGTCTGCTTGGGATGACATGATTGACAGACCTCGATGCTTTGCCAGAGATGGCCTGCATCTGTCACCCCTGGGTTTCCGGACACTGGCTAAGGCTCTTGCCACCCCTATGGTGCCTTTTTTAGACGATGTTCTAAAGACCAAATTACCACAGTAATAGCTATAAATAAATGCAATCTGAGGGTCATGCTGCTCAACACTAGAAGTCTAAATCTCAAGATGCACTTGCTCAAAGCACTCCTCAAAATGGAGAATATCGACATTTATGCTGTAACGCAGACCTGGTTTAAAGCAGCAGAAAGCACCCCTGTGCTACCAGGCTATAACTCATTCCACACCTTTCGGCCCCAGAACGTGGACCGAAGCTCCAAAGAAGGTGATGTCTCCATATTCATAAAGGATATGCACACCTCCAGACTAGTAGCCCAGCATAACGCATCTGAGATACTTCAGGTACAACTAACATTGGGTAAGATGGCAATTCAGGTCATAGCCTGCTATACATCCCCAACCATGTCCCAAGACTCTCACTCCACATTCCTAAGCACCCTGGAAACTATTAGGGTCCAACCCAACACTCATACTAGATGACTTCAACTACCCCTCCATCAACTGGGAAAACTACTCATGCAACTGACCCAATGCTTCCTGGAATTCCTCAAGTCCAATGGCCTGGACCAGCTCATTCTTACCCCCACTAGAGAAAGCAACTTTCTAGACCTGGTTATTGCTAACATGGGCAACCATTGCTCTACACCAATAGTCAATTCCTCCCTGGTTAGATCTGACCACAGTCTAATCACCATGGAAATCCACATCTCACCCCCCCCCCCCCCCGCAGAGGTAACCACCATGAAAAACTTCTCCAAAGCTGACTTTGGACTCCTAAAAACAGAGGTGGCTAACTTCACAGCACCCCTTATTAGCCTCAACAAAAAGCTGGAATCCCTCATCAAAACCTCTAAAGCCAGCTATGAAGGCAGAATTGCGGCAGACACTAAAAACAACCACAAAGCCTTCTGTAGTTATATCAAGAATATCTACTGCAATACCCAGGTTTGCTCTGAGTTACTGCACAATGGTACCTCCTATATTGAGCCAACAGATATTGCCAACATACTGGCTAACAGATTAAGTGCAAACTTTACCCCTCTCTCCCCCCAAAGGACCAATCACAATACTGAAGGAATGCCAGGCACCTAGCATTGCTGCAGCACAGGTTAATGTTGCATTGTCCAAGGCCAAGAATACAGCTTCCATGGGACCTGACAATATCCCTGGATGTGTTCTAAATGAACTACAAAGTGAACTGGCACCACATTTGTGTGCCCTGTTCAATCACAGCTTCACCTCAGGCTTTGTCCCTACTGAATGGTGCACAGCTACAGTCATCCCTCTCCATAAAGGGGGAACGACTACAGACCCTGGGAATTATCACCCCATTAGCCTGATGAGTCTGATACATAAGGCTATGAGCATATCATCATGGACCTAATTAACAAGATATAGGGACTCTCCAAACTCTAGATCCCATGCAATCTGGTTGTGTGAAAGGTGTCAGTCACCAGAGCTGTGGATGAGGGAAAGGCAGTTCATACAGCCTACCTTGATCTGGCCAAGGCCTTTGATATCAGTCCCCACTCAGGAATTATTGATAAACTCACCAAACTAGGCATCAACCCCTATATCACTAGGTGGGTTGCAAATTGGCTCACAGATAGAACCCACAGTGTAAAAGTAGTGGACTCCAAGTCAGACTGCAGACCAGTCACGAGTGGAGTCCCACAGGGATCAGTCCTAGGTCCTGTTTGGCATCTACTTTTCAGAAGTCCAGGCCAACATGGAGAGACTCTGACTGACCAAATTCGCAGATGACTGCAAGCTGGGAGCCATTATTAACTCCCCAAGTGATGTAGACACCCTACATAAAGGCCTCACTGAGACCAATAACTGGTGTTGAAACCATGGCTTAAGCTTAATACCAAAAAAATGCATCATCATCATCCCCTTTGGGTAAAACTCAGTTCCCACTAATTACCACATCAATGGGAGCCCACTGAACACTGAAGGCATTATAAAAGATCTAAAGACACAGGTTGACAGCAACCTCTCCTTTGACCACCACATTGCCACTGTGGTCAGAAAGTCCTTCTATGTGGCACATCTCATTACCAGGGGTTTTGCATCAAGGAAGAAAGAGGTCATCATCTCTCTCTACATTTCCCTCAGTAGGCCAATCATCGAGTATAATGCCTCATTTAGCATCTACCTCACTAGACCCATGCAATAGCTGGAAAGGCCACAAAAGTACCTCACAAAGAGGATCCTAGGCCTTAAACACATATCCTACATGAACAGACTCAAAAAACTCCAGCTATTCTCTGTCTCATATCGTCTACTGAGAGGCGATCTCTGCTTGACTAACAAAGCCATGTCTAACCCAGCTCTGTTAGAAATGTTACATCTATAGAAATCCCAATCCTTCCGCACCACATACTCCAGAGACTTCAACCTCATTACCACAATCAACAGAACATGCTGGAGGGACATCTTCATAACCCAGAGACTGCCCATGCTCTGAAATAGACTTCCCATACATGTCAAGCAGAGCACCTCACTGGCTCTCTTCAAGAGAAATCTTGACGAGTGGATGGGAAATAGAAAGTTCACCCTGGGGATCACTCCAGTGGCTCTGCTTGATAGAGGCACTGGGAACTAACATCAGGCAGCACGATGCCTGGGCACTTCTATGGGCTAGACTTGTAAAGGCTCCAGGGCCATTAACCTAGTACACACCTATGAACCTATGTCCTGATCCTGTCTAAGCCTCACTCGCTGTTTTTAAATCATAGGCACCTTCTATTATTTTGCTGAAGAAAAATAATGTGTCTATAAACATTTATGTTTTTGTGGAATTATACTTTTCTATCACATGAATTTTCTTCTCCTGTGAGAAAAAAAAAAAGAAATTCTACTGCACTGTGCTGTTGCTGTAAAACTTGGGGCACCTATACTGATCCCAAATAATTAAGCCAAAAAAAAGCACATAGTTTTCAATTATCATAATAAAATCTAAACTACTTTTGCTTAGCTAATAATTTACATTATATTCAACAGTTGCAGTTATGTTGTGCTTTGTTTTGTTATTCACTTACTGACAGAATCTGGTTTCACGTTTTGGTTCTAGAGAAAGATACAGAGGGACACAATGGTACACCTCTAGACTGTGAGGTATCTGATTGGTCTTCTTGGGGTCTCTGCAGCAGATTATGTGGCAAAGGTATTAGAAAGAGAACCCGTTATGTCATCCTCCAACCTGCCAATAATGGGGAGCCATGCCCAGAACTGGCAATGGAGGAAGAATGTGAAGACGCCCTCTGTGTGATCGCCAAAAAAGAACCCGACACTAGCAATGCTACTGATACTCCCAAGCTGCTTAATGAAACTGCGGAAGTAGATATGGCAATAAAGCTGAGTAACAGTTCAGAGGCAGCAAACCAGAATCTTTCTGTCTATGACAACACAACATCAGAAGAGTCTTTAAATATGACAACTTTGTTAGAAAACCAGGAAAAAACACAAGATGGACAGCTTATAAAAGGCACAGACCCACCAACCAGTAGCCATGTCATCAAAGAAAGAGGACTATCACTCAACACAGCTGAAAATGGTATGTTTTATTGTTTTTATTTTAAATATTAACTTCTTTTCTGTTTATTTAACAGTAATGTGCAGACTGTTAATGTACAAATTTGTATTGCTTCTCCTTTCATTTCCACATCAAATATGTTTAGCATTATGCGTGATTCAGCAAGCAAAAGAACCAGACAGAACTTTAAAAATGGCTATGAAAGAGGTATTTGCACCCAGTGGATCTACCCTGTTAACATATAAATAAATAAACTGTAGCCCAAAAATATGTATGTATTTATCCATGCATTAGTTAATTCATTTATTAATGGATGGGCTGGACTAATCAGTCCAATTCTTTACAGCCTCAGCCTCGAACAAGGGCAAATGTTTACAGAATCAGTAGTAAAACTTGATACACACTGTGAAACCTAGATGCAGCACAGAAATATATAAAAAGAAGAAGATGCAAGTACTACTATACACATGTATTAGTACAATAATAAAGTAAGGGAAAATGTCAAAATTAGTGAAATCCAATTATAATTCTAAATAAAGCAATTAAACAACTCAGGTATAGGAGATTTATATAGCTATCATTCAGATGATTTGGAATGGCAACAAGGACAAAGGCAGATAAACCATGCCATTATAAACTTCTGTCTGATATACTCACAAAATGTCCTTCATATGAAGAAGCTAACTAGCTTAATTGTAAAATCTGGAAATACAGTGTTGTTCTTTACATGACAAAAATAAAAGCTGCTCCATACTATATGTTCCATCACTGAGAAAGCACGGTCATCCATTTCAGATTAGGTCTAGGATGACTGATGCTTCCATCTATGATAAACATAAGGGCATAAGGTTGCCCCCACAATTCATATTTCTTAAGGGTAAGACAGTAGTCCTTACAAAACAGTTTATATGCCATTAGACTAAAGATTAGCACATTCTTTAACAGTCAATACCCTGCTAGAAAATCACACACAAGGACATAAAAGCAAAACCTGTCCCAGCAAATGGATATAGAAGTTTTTCTGTAAAAAATATTCTACTAAGAGTCACAGTGATGAAGCTTGTCAATAGTCCTTCATCTATAGTGAACATATCAGGGTCAGCAAGGAAAAATATTGCTTTGCCCTTATCTACAGTTTTACTACTGGAGAGAGTGCCACATTTTGGAAAGTATTCATGGAATTGCTTAGCTACCAGTTTCTCCAGAACTTTGCCAGAAAAGGGGGAATCAGAATGGACATAGAATAAATACAGAATGAGACATTTCCCTGATATGGAATGGGAGCAATTTATGCTTCCCTTGGAAACAGGCAAATACTAGTGGGAAGGCTTACAATATTCACTCTAGGCTTAATAGAAAAGGTCAAGCAAATTTTCGAGAACCTTGGATTTGGTCGACTGCAGGAATTACCAATATCAAGAAGTATCTAAAACAGCAAACAGTCCTATTTGAGCATATTAATTCCAAAAATAAAAGGAAAGATAAAGAGACTATGTATCTATTTCTAGAGTATTCTCAAAGTGGATGGAAGAGGCTGGGGAAGGTTCCTACAAACATCGCCAGATTCTTCCCAATTTCTCAGCATCGACGACCAGTAGGATATCAGGAACGGCAATTATAGGATAGGGAGTGTGTACTTAGCTGACTAATTTTTGGATGTTTCTATTAGTTTATTAAATAAATACTTAGAATTATAATACTTAAAACAGCAGGTGAGGCAGAATTTCTTCAAGTCAAATAGCTATAAAATATATCAGCCAATATATTCTCTAAAATGTCACCAGGAAAATGGAGTAATCACATTTCTCCTGCAATTTTTAAGCCACTTACTATTCTGCACTAGAATGTCCTTAAACTGGTAGTGAGGGTTCAAACAACTTAACAAAAATATAAGTAAAGTGATGGTACACCACAAGAATGATACTCAGTTGTAATACTTAAATATAGGTTTACCACATATTATCAACAATATTAAACTAAAAACTGGCAATAGCTCCTCCATAGATTGGATACCTCTGTTAAATGCTGTCCTTCTCAGAACAATGAATGGTGTAAACATCCATAACTTCACAATTATTAACAATATATATAGATGGTATTTTTCTAACAGTGAACAATCCTAATAAAGCAATAAAAGAGGCAAAACTGCTTTTTAATCCAAAAAACATATAAGGTGGGTCATCTTTTTTAGGTTTATTTATTGTATTTTTATAGGGTCATAGATGTTTACTTTTATAAATTTGTTAACAAGGGAAACCCAAAAGATGCAAATGTCTGTCTGTTTTCTGCAACTTCCTAGTGGCACTTTCTGGTTAAATGATTTGCTCAGAGTCACACAGTAGGCAAACAGATGTAGGAGGAACCTCATCCTGTACTTTGGATTCAGGAAGCAGCCCATTAACTGTTCAGATCATTAATCCTCTGACTAACTTCTCAAATGAAGTTCAAATTCAGCTCATATCAATGAATAAAATGACCCTTTTAATGATAACTTTGCAGAAGTGAGGCACAAAAATCATTCAGGGCCAATTATAATGCCACGTTTAGCTATGGCACAATGAAAATCTGAATTTAGCAATCCAAAGACATTTTTTTCACTCCAAGGTCAATGTGAAGGTGCAGTTGTAGATGTGGGTTGAGGAGATGTAGATATTTATAAGAGTTAACATAGATAATAGAAATCTCAGAAGAGTCAGATGGTTAGTCAGATAGTTTGAAAGAAGCCTGATAGGGATAGCTCAGTGGGGTACCAAACAGCAATTTTTTTTTTTTTAGTATTAACATTAAGTATATTGGTATTAAACAAGAAGAGGAGATTGTTAACAGCAACCAGTGTCTTTTCAGGAACTGTAAGGTATCTTTTCTGTAGATCAATGTGTATTGTATAGTCAGTCACAGTGATTGCTAGCTTGAATGGAGATGCACATGTGAGTGTGTTAGAAGTAATGAGTCAGTCAGTAAGCATATGAAATTCGAAGTATATGTTCTAGTTACAATTCCTGGTGTGTTTATGTACAATAAATGACATGATCCCATCCCATGCCTCAGTGTTTCATTTGAATACACGAGACATAAGACATGTTGTCAGAATGGAATCCGAAGTTGAAGCAGCTTGCAAACCATGAGGCATGCAGTTAGAATTGGAGTAATATCCAGGAGTGAACTCACAAACAGACATTCAGAAATATTTTCCTTACCAAGATGAACTCATGATGGGAGATGGAATCATCATGAAAGGTCCAAAAGTGGTAATTCCTAAACCATTACAACAGGAATATATCAAAAGTTTCCGTCATGGTTACCCAGGTACTGATTCATCCAAATGAAGGACAAGAGGCACTGTATTTTTGGCCTTCTCCATCTAAAGATATAGAGAAAGAAATTCTAGCATGTTCAGTTTGCAAGAGCACAAAACTGCATCATCAAAAAGAACCACCTCAGTTACACCAAATTCCTGAATTACTATGGTTGATGGTTGCCACAGATATTTTCAAATGGAATGGCCAACATTACTTAGTGTTAGTAGGCTCTTACTCAAATTCATTTGAAATTGACCTACTTCCTAACTTGACGTCCAGCACTGTCATTACAAAATTGAAGAGATATTTTTCTGTTCATGGTAGTTCGCACAAAGTCATGTCTGACAATGGTGCACAGTTTAAAAGTCAACAGTTCAAGAAATTTGCTGAGTATTGGAACTTTATTCATATTACCAGCAGTCTTGAGTATCCACAGTCCAATGGATTAGCTGTGCATGCAGTTCAAAGTGCAAAACATTTGTTGGAGAAATCCAAGAGAGATGGTACCGATGTTTTACTTAACTTACTCAATCTCAAAAACATTCCTTAAGACAACTTGCTTGATTCACCTGCTCAGAGATTAATGTCCAGACAGGCTAGAGCAACTTTACTAATCAGTAAACAGTTGTCAGTACCAAATGTAAGGAACAATAGAGTGGCCAAGGCTCAACTTTCAAGGAATTTGCATATTTGACTTTTAATAAAGTCTTGTTCCTTCTCCTTTTGTGCTGGTCCGTTTGTTTTGGAATTGCTGGTTTTGCGTTTTGGACCGCTGCACTTGCCGTCCATGCAGAGTTTGCATGTTTGTTGATTCAACTTTCAAGAAAACATCAGTCAGAAAAGTTGTACTACAATAAGATCAGCAAATCCCTTAGACCATTACTACAAGAAGAAGTTGTGAGAATGCAAACATCTAAAGGATAAGACCAAGTGGGAATCATGAAGAACATTTGTGAGGAACTGAGATCTTGCATCATACAATCAGATGGAGTGGATTTCATATGGAATCTAATACATGTGTTACCTGTCTCTGAACCAGTGAAGCAGCAGATTGTCGGTGCCGATGACTCTAATTCCCAAAGTGACTCTACACCTATTTGAATTCAAAAGGATAGTGTGCTTCCTTCAAATAATTTTGAGGTAATCTCTGATGTTCCCATTGTGAAAGAATCCCCAGAGACTGTGCCTGTTGCTAAACAAAGTCAAAGTTTATATGTTACATGACCGGGTAAAATTTCCACACCAAATCCAAAATACACAGCGACATGGACTTGAACTGTTTTATTTGTTAAAATGTTGATATAATATCATTTAGCTCTCAAAATGTCTTTGTTCTCCTATTTTGCATGTTGAACAAAATTAAAGAGGGAGGATGTAGATCATTGTGTATACTGTATCTAGTCAGCCACTGTAGTCAGAGAGCACATGCAAATAAGTTACTGAGCACGTGTGAGATTAGTGCCATTTTGTATAGTCAGTCAGAATGAGTGCTAGCTTGAATGGAGATGCGCATGGAAGTATGTTAGAAGTAATGAGTCAGTCAGTAAGCATACAAAGTTTGAAGTATATGTTCCAGTTACAGCTTGTGATGTGTTTATGTACAATAAACGACTTGAACCCATCCCATGCCTCAGTGTCTTATTTGAATACACAAGACATGCAACATTTTCCTGCTTACAGCAGCAGCACAAGTTATCTGATTAGATCATTGCCTGTGGTTTGAGAACTAGAAGAGGAAGGGAAGTAATAAGTAAACAAAAGAGCAGAGGATCAAGAATAGAGCCTATGATACCACTGGAGAAAAGGGTAGCTGTCTTTGAGAAAGAGTTGCTAAAATATAATTTAATTCACCTGTTGAAAAGGTAGTTAAAAACAGTTGACAGGCTGGCATCAAGAACAATAAAGAAAAGTCCAGAAGGTAGGCAGAGTGGTCAAACATATTAAAAGCATTACTGAGATCTATATATAAAGCCCCTGTATGATGGCCTCCATCCATCTTCTTAAATATGCCATCTATAGTTAGACGTACAGGAGTAATACAAATAAAGCTCAGTCTGAAGCCATATTATTTATCCTCAATAAAGCTTCAATCCTGGACAAATGAGAGAATTTCGGTGTAGACCTGTCTTGCACGTATTTTAGCCAATGGGGAGAGTTCTGCTATCACTGTAGTCTTCAACTTTGAAGAGGGTACAACATTTGGAAAGAGGAAGAGGTGTGTTTAGTACTAATTTCCAGGCAGCTGGAATAATATCTGACCAAAGGAATATGTTTTTGAGATATCTGAGAGGCTTGGCTATGCATGTTGCTGTTTTTTTAGGAATATGAATGAAGTATATAATGAAAATGTGAGGCTGATGGTTTAATTTTCTGAAGTAATTTATAAACTAAAGTACAAGGGAAAGTATCAAAGTGGAATCTGGGGAGACCATCAGTGGTGAAAATGTTTAACGGTGGTAGACACAGGGGTAATCAGAGAAAGGCTGGGGTAAAACCTAAAAGAACTGAACACGTAGATAGAACAAAATCTCAGCAGGAACACAGTAGTTACAGAAACACAGGCTTTAATGAAGCTTTCGGGCTCTCAACCCTTCATCAGCATATAACATTATACATTTCAATCCATTTAAATAGAGGAAACAGTTAAAATCACATGATCAAACCAGCCAATAAAACATACTAAAAGGAAAAAGGAAACAAATACATCAAGTTCTGTAGGGAAATATGTGTGAGTCCCTTTATTCTAAAAACCATCATGGTAATATACTTAAGGTTGTTATACTACAAAATTAATTATGTATTATAAATTACTTATTTGGCGCTTCACTAATACTGGTTTAATAGTAAAAGTACCATTCAAACCAGGTAAAGTGTCAGCTTGTAATCTTATTATCCATTCTAGCTCTCTCATATCTAAAAAGTTGTTAATATCACCCCCCCTCACACCCACTTGCACTACATCTATACATCTAAACTTAAAAGTGTGGTTGCTGAATTCATATATATGCTTAAATAAAGCATTTGTCTGTATTTGTCTATTTATCTCTGATTTATGTTCGATTATACGGTCTTTGAGCCTACGTATAGTCTTTCCTACATAAAAAGCCTGGCATTGCATGCAGGTGGCGAGGTAGACTAATTTCATAGTATTACAATTAGCACTACAGTAAAATTGAAATTTTTTATGTGTGACAGGATGTTTAAAGGTACTATCTGTATCTAAAATGTCATTGCAACAGCTACAATTGTAACATTTATAAGTCCCTATCTTACTATGTATGGTATTATGTTGTTCCACAAAATCTTTATAGCACAACATATTCTTTAAACTTTGACTATTCCTATAGGAAAAGCTGGGTTTGGGGCCCACTATTGAGCTGAATTCAGGCATTGCCATTAAAATTGGCCAATTTTTCTTGATTATTTCACATATTTGGTTAGAGTGGCCAGAGTATGTGGTAATGTATTTTAATATAACATATTTCCCTACAGAACTTGATGTATTTGTTTCCTTTTTCCTTTTAGTATGTTTTATTGGCTGGTTTGATCATGTGATTTTAACTGTTTCCTCTATTTAAATGGATTGAAATGTATAATGTTATATGCTGATGAAGGGTTGAGAGCCCGAAAGCTTCATTAAAGCCTGTGTTTCTGTAACTACTGTGTTCCTGCTGTAAAACCTAAAAGGTCAAGATGTCTAACCTCTTAAATGCTAACTTAGCACTTTTCTGAAATGTCACAAATAGTTTAGAAAAGGGATGGTCAACTGAGAATTTTGAGTCTGATGCATAATATTACTTATTTTGGATTGTCCATGAGGAATATATGAGCATTTCTGCAAAACAAGATTTTGCTGTTTTACCTCTTTTCTGACCAAGGTTCTTAAGATAATAACAAGATCGTGATCTGCCAGGAGAAGAATGAATTTTCATTGCTTCCAAACTTTATCCTGAGAAAAACCCAGCTGCTTAAATTTATAGGTAACCCACAGGTCTTTATTGCTGCGGAACTTAACTCTGTAGACCAACTTCCTAAGAGAAAGAAGGAATTTGGTAAAAAGTTCCACACATTTTCACCATTATCCAAGCAGCAAACATATGTCAAGTCTATGGAAGAAAGAGGAGTGAAAATAAGAGAGTACTTGTTGGAACAAAATGACTTCCCAGAAACAATAACTGGAGAGGATTTAGCTTTTTTGAAGGACCGAACAGATTAGAAAAGGCAGTGGTCACTTACAGAGGTGAAAAAAGAGAAAGATAATGTACTTACCTGGGATATTAATGAGGAATCACTGGCGGTTAAGAGGTTTGGGCGAGTTAGAAAAAAAAATTCTGGGTTTGGGCGAGTTAGAAAAAAAAATTCTGTGCGAGTCCATAAAGGAATGAAGACATGTTAAAGGTCATGTGCAAAGATGCAAAACAGAACTTAGCAATTACATTGTTTTGCTGTTTTTGCCTTGTTAAGTGGTTTATGTGCACTGGAAACTAACCATTGTCTTTCTGTTTATTTTTAAAACACTGTTATTTTTAAAAAGATAACTTTAAATAGTTGCTGGCTTCATCTGTGATGCTCTCACCGTTCCTGCATGCCTCTCTCTGTGACACATATTTGCAAATCTTGTTATGACATTACGGGAACTGTATTGCAAAGTACTTCTGTGCAACAGAAGCACTTTTGTCATGTGGCAGTACAAAATAATTCAGACAGTGGCAACTTGTGCCACAGTGAAACTTAACCAGATAATCACCCTTGCACAAGAAGTGTGGTCAATTCCTCCATCACTATATCAGTAGTGCTAAAATGGAAAGATATTCCTTCTCTGTTGCAGCAGTTTAACTATAAATACCTCCCTGTGATTGATACCATTTCCATTTAAAAATGCCCAAATAGAAAAATGATAAAAGATTCTCATGACTCTAATAGCAATTATCTAAAATGATTTTAAAACAAATGCACACCCTAGGTACTACACACACATATCTCTATGTATGTATATGAGTGTGTGTATCTATTAGTGTGTGTGTGTGTGTGTGTGCGCGTGCATGCGTGCTTGTGTATGTATGTATGTATATATATATATATATATATATATATATATATATATATATATATATATATATATATTTCCAGTTTGAGATGCTGAACAGACATTTGGTTAACATGGGATTGACTGATACCATTTGGTCCACTGTGAAAATATGGAGAGACAGGTACTTACATTCCTGCAGAACCCAAGTTAGAATCTGCCCCAGAGTTCTGGCTATTTGATATTCAATGGGATAGGTTCAATATGGTGTTGGCAATGGTCTGTCTGCATTTTATACACACACACACACACACACACACACACACACACACACACACACACACACACACACACACACACACAAGACATACACACACATATATATAAATTGCACGTGCAAGCACACACACACACACACACACACACACACACACACACACACACACACACACGCACATACACACACATATATATAAATTGCACGTCCAAGCACACACACACACACACACACACACGCACATACACACACATATATATAAATTGCACGTCCAAGCACACACACACACGCACACACACACACACACACACACACACACACACACACACACACACACACACACACACACATATATATAAATTGCACGTCCAAGCACACACACACACACACACACACACACACACACACACACACACAGTGTAGAAACTCCATCCATCAGAAGGGTAGTCATTCTTCACTTTACATAAGCTGACTACAAAATAATGTACAAGCTTAAATACATACATAAACATACACAAAGTTAAAACTGTCCTTGAAACAAGATTATTCAGTCAAAAATCTTCTCACTACATTTATTAGTATATTTTTATTACTACTTCGGTATTTGTTTAAATTTAAGTATTTCCAAAAATAAAATCCAAGTTGCAGTTAATTGGTAAATCACTGCATATAACATACCTACTTATTAACATTATTAAAGTGCACATTCCTAATGTTTCAGTGACAGAATATGACATGTATGATACCTGTGCTTAACAGACCATCAGTCATTATGCTATCAATGGTATCCAAGTAAGATTGTGTTCAACAACAAAATGTTTAGATAATGTTGGTTTAGACCAATCTGTGACAGGTGGGGAGGGGGGGGGGGCAGACAACACTGCTCTATCTAAACTACGTTGTGCCTGCAGCAAAGCATTCTCAATCTGTATGACATCGACATCCCAGCCCTTATGCCTGCAGCTCTTAGGATCATAGGATCATGGAAAATTCAAGGTGACTGAACCTGATGACCATTTACACCTTGCGAGTATTCACACTTATACTGTACTTCCTCTCCCAAAGAGGGCCAGGCCAATCAAGCCTGACGTGAATTTGTGAAGACTCATCCATTTCTTCCATCCATTTATCCATCCATCATGATGCATTTTTTTGCTATGCCAGTGTTCTCAGCCATGGTTTTAACTGGGCTGAAGCCTCACAGTACAAAATTCCTCCTTTTGCTTTTGCTGCTGTATCAGTCTATACGTGAGTCCAACGTCAGTGTCTTCCCCTGCCAAACAGAGCACACCGATGATCAGTTTTGAATGAGTCTATATTATATATTCAAAGTTTAAAAACTTCGAATCCCATATGTTCGACAACATATGATCAAAGTTTGAAACTTCTAATGTATAATAAAACATCAAAAAAATAAATAAAACTTACCTTAACACTCCGAATGTCGACCATGTGATATTCGAACTTTGAAAAGTTAATTCATGTAATAGGAACCCGTTTTGAATTTGTTTTAAGACGTGGCTTATCTCACTAGTGCGCTGCTTATCAGGATCCTATGATTCATCTCATTCATGTAAAATCTCAGTTCAAAAAGCCAGTGTTCATTAATGTTGTGTACATTCATACAGAAAAGGGGGGAGGCAAGCACTGGGTAGAACGCAATGCTGGAAACATGTATGATAAGACGATTAGGTGAGTGAGCGTCCATGCTTATGTTCTAGGCATCCTTTCATGTGAATCCAGAACAATAGTGGATTTTGTTAACTTGTACACCATAAGGCATTACAATCATTCAAAGCCTTGAATTGTTAAAGGACCATGTTTCTTCCAATAATGAAAGGGGTTTCCTAGCTCTTCAGCTTAAGGTCACCTCAAAATCATAACATTAGAAACAAGGGAGCCCGCAGGATTTTTTGCAGGGGGGTGCAAACCCAGAGCCCCGCCCAGACAACCCAGAATCCCGCCCACACAACAACAGAGCCACACCCACACAGCAACAGAGTCCTGCCCCCACCACCCACGCAGCCATTCCAGTGTCCTGTTACTTGGATATTTCTCCCCTTTTGTCATAGACACTTTTCAAATCTCTCAGCGTGCATAGTTTTATGCTTTACTTCTACAATGATTACAGATATTTGGATTTCATTTACAACTTTTATTTCAAATTTTATAGCACAAACACTGATAGGCATTTACTAAACCTAAACAAAGCAATAGTCTTACAATGAAAACAGACTTAGCATTAAAACTTTACCTTTGAAACCCACATTCACTGAAACAGCATTGAAACTCACATTCAAAGAAAATGCATCTGGCCAGTGCCGAGGTAAGTTTACCTTTGGGCTGTTTTCAAATCAAGCTCCTTACACACATTTTTAGAACCATGCAAAAGTTTTTTGATTCACCTTCCTGATTGTATTAATTATACTATATAATAACTGAATTATATCCCTTGTATAATACAGAACCACTTTTTAGTGTGTTTTAAATTTATAGTTCTCAACATTCTTCCTTTAAGCAATGAAACAAATCATATGAACCAATAATGACAACCTGCCCAATTCAGAACATTTCAACCATAAAAGGCCACTCAAACTTCTGTCATACAATCCACCAATATCAATCAATATGCAGAAAGTCATCTGAATAATTCCACATTAAACCAATGAAGAGATTGTTGCTAGAAAACAACTTTATATTTCAGTGTTTCATTTACAAATTCAGTGCCTGTTGCCCTTGAAGAATAAATTGTCTATGTTACATTAAAAGAAATGGTAAGCTGGTATATTACAATAGGGAATGGGTGGCAAGCTGAAAAACAGGTTCATAGTTATTGGGTGTCTCATCCAAGGAAGGACATACTAAGAACTGTAGTACCATACCCCCTTAAAATGCAAATGTACATGCTGTAGGAATAGAACCTACAGCCCTTTGCATCAAGATGCAAGTATGCTACCTGCTGTGCTAACACTGCTTTAAAATTCTATACCACAATGATACCATTTGCTAAACAAAACAGTTGCACATTTTAAGCAGACTTAGCATGAGCAGTAGTAACCTTTGCTTCCCTTGAAGCTCACAATTCCTTGAAAATGCATTTTAAAATAAATTCCACCTGTTAGATCTAACTAGGACATTTCTCTCTCTCTAACACACACACACACACACACACACACACACACACACACACACACACACACACACACACACACACACACACACACACACACACACACACACACACACACACACACACACACACACACCTCAACCTCTTAGTGCAATCTGGACAAAGCCTAAAATAAACAGGGACAGATTATAAATATTGCTTTCATGAGTAACAGGATTTGTGTTGGTATTGCTAGAGTAACAGGATTTGTGTTGGTAGACAGCAACCCACTGAGTACGGAAAAAGTAATCAGAGACCTAGGGACCCAAGTCAACAGCGACCTCTCATTTGACACCCACGTTGTCAAAGTGGTTAGAAAAACATTCTACCTTGCACACCTCATCATGAAGGGATTCACATCCAGATCCAAGGATGTCATTGTACCCCTATACTCCTCCCTCATCAGACCCATGATTGAGTACAATGCCCCATTTGGTATGTACCTCACCCGGCATTTGCAACAGCTGGAGAGACCACAAAAGTACCTCACCAAGAGGATCAAGGGTCTCCAACATATGTCTTATTCTGCCAGACTAAAGAAACTCCAGCTCTATTCAGTAGCATACCGCCTGCTCAGAGGTGATCTCTGCCTGACGTACAAGGCCATGTCCAGTCAGGATCTGATGGACATGCTCCATCTCAAAAAATCCAAATCCATCAGGACCACGAGAGCTAAAGACTTAAACCTCGGCACAAGTATGAATAGGACATGCTGGAGGGATAGATTCATAACCCAGAGGCTTCCCATGCTTTGGAACAAGATCCCAGTTCATATTAGGCAGAGCCCCTCACTGACTCTCTTCAAGAGAAATCTTGATGAGTGGATGGGAGATCGTAAGTTTACCCCAGGGGTCACATCTGTGTCACTGCTAGACAGGGGCACAGTAAACTAATTCTATTATATAAGGGGACCTTCATTGTGTCACTACTAGACAGAGGCACAGTATTCTAAATTTATTCTGTACATTTTTGTACCATTTCATGGGGTGGCAAAAGCCACATCACTATGGCTAGGCTTACAAATGCCCCAGGGCAGATAGCCTAGTACTAAACTATGAAACTATGTATTTTTTAAAGGATATGATGTCTAAAACTATTTAGCAACTTCAATCCCTTTTAGGAGGAATATGGGGCAAACATCTGGACAGTCTGCAAAAATGTGGACAGCTGAGGGGTATGCTACCTCCCTTAGAGATTTTGGTAAACTGTCCTTTCCAAATATTTTTACAATATTTACTCATTCCAGCCTTGACAATGTACATAAATAGATTTTGTCAAAGTTACAACAACTTTAAACTCAGTGTGAACTTGGTGTTTGGGGTTTTTTTTGACAGAAAGGTATAAAGGAACTCCTGGCTCTGTCAAGGGAGCCCGCAGGATTTTTTTGCAGGGGGTGCAAACCCAGAGCCACACCACGCAGCCCCCTCCCCCCCACATGCAGCCATTCCAGTGTCCCATTACTTGGCTATTTCTTCCCAGTTGCCATAAACACTGTTCAAAACTCTCAGTATGCATACTTTTTATACTTTACTTCTACGAGTAAAGATATTTGGATTTAATTTACAACATTTATTTCAAATTTTATAGCACAACCACCGACATTTGCTAAGCAAAGCAATAGTCTTACAATGAAAACAGATTTACCATTAAAGTTTCTCTGCCTTTGAAGCTCACATTCACTGAAACAGCATTGAAACCCACATTCAAAGAGAATGCATCTGGGCTGTGGTGGGTTAAGTTTACCTTTGGGCTGTTTTCAAATCATAGGCCCTCTTGCACACATTTTTAGGAACATGCAAAAGTACTGTGATCACCTTCCTGATTGTATTAATTATAATATGTAATAATTGAATTATATCCCTTGTATAATACAGCACCACTTGTTAGAATGTGTTTTAAATTTATAGTTTTGAACATTTTTCCATTAAGCAGTGAAACAAAACATATGAGCCAGTAATGACAAACTGCCCAGTTTGGAACATTTCAACCATAAAATGCCACTCAAACTTCTGTCATTACAATCCACCAATATCAGTCAATATGCACAATCTCTGCAGAAGTCATATGAATAATTCCACATTAAAAAGATCTGAAACTAATGGAGATTGTTGCTATGAAACAACTTGTATGTCAATGTTTCATCTACAAATTCAGTGCCTGTTGCCCTTGAAGAATAAATTGCCTATGTTACATTAAAAGAAATGGTAAGATGGCATATTGCAATAGGGAATAGATGACAAGCTGAAAAAGATTTTCAAAGTTACTAGGCGTCTCATACAAAGGAGGCCATAGTAAGGATTGCATTTCCCCTACCCACCCCTTAAAATACAAATTTACATGCTGTGGGAGTTGAAGCTACAGCCCTCTGTATCAAGACGCAAGCATGCTACCTGTTGTGCTGCTAACACTGCTTTAAAACTCTGTACCACAATAGAGATACCATTTGCTAAACAAAACAGTTGCACATTTTAAGCAGACCTAGCATGAGTAGTAGTATCTTCTATTCCATTGAAGCTCACAATTCCTTGAAATTGTAGTCGAAAATAAATTCCACCTGCTAACTCTAACTAGGTCATGCCTCTCTCTCACACACACACAGACACACACACACACACACACACACACATACACACACACACACACACACACACACACACACACACACACACACACACACACACACACACACACACACACACACACACACACACACACACACACACACACACACACACAGACACACACACACAGACCTGTTAGTGCAAGAAATCTGGACAAAGCCTAAATAAATAGGGACAGTCAGATTAAAATTGCTAGAATAACAGTATTTGTGTTAGTATGCATTTTTCTAAAGGATAGGACACCTAAAACTCAAAATGTCTGTCACTATTTAGCAACTGAAATCCTTTTTAGGTGGAATATGGGTGAAAAATCTGGACATTCTGCAAAAACCTGGATAACTGAGGGGTATACTACCTTCCTCTTCAACACACACCTACACACACACACACACACACACACACACACACACACACACACACACACACACACACACACACACACACACACACGTCAATCTCTTAGCACAAGTAATCTGGACAAACCGGTTATAATTTGGAGACAAAGGCCCTAAACTATGGACACATTTAGAAAGTTGCTAGAATAAAGACTTTGTGTTAGAATGCATTTTCTGAAAGATATGAAGTCTGAAACTGAAATGCATGTAATTTATTAACTTTAATCCTTAGCTCATCAAAAAAAAATTTATAAGGAATAGACCGAAAATGTAAAGCAAAAATCTGGACATTCTGTGAAAATCTTCAGAGTTGAGAGGTATGAGTCACAGATATAAATCCCACCTCCTTAGAAAGTGGATAGAACAAATCTATTGGGTTTCTAATACCTTGACAGGAATGTACCCCATTCCTAAGTCAAAGTACAATTAAAGTTCATCAAATCAGTACTGTTTCAATCTTTGATGTCTGCCAAAAGTGCTCTTCTCAGGACCCGCAATGTGCCCAGTAATGACTCCTCCTGCAATTTGTATGGAGTTACAGGTATCTAAATATGACTGTAGATTATTTTTAGAAGACCTGTTGCTCCTACTACTACACCTGTTCTTACTATGCAGCCAAAGTCAATTCATTACAAATGGATGCACTACTTTCAAACATGCCTGTATCACCATTTCCTAAGAGCAGTTTTGTTTTCTGCTTTTCAGCTTTCCTACCCAAACCAGTAGAATGCAGCCATCCTTTGGAGCTCTGTGGGTAGGTTGAGGGGAGTATGGCTACCATACCCCCATTTACAGACTCCCCTACCAGATGCACATAGAATAAACACCTCACTAGGCTGCACACTCCCCTTTCACAGACTCCCTGTTACACATCCTAAATCCACAGCCCACACAGAATAAATCCCCATCATTACATGAGCACTAGGGGAAGTGACAAGGGGCTATGTGCATCCTTTAGGTGACAGTGGTTTAATTGCAATGTGCAGGTAAAGCTTGTTTGTTAATGCTTTTTCCCTTCAGGCTATTAATTCGAAATCTGGGCTATCATTTACGTTACGCTTCTTCTGTTCTATTTCTTCCATTTACCGATCAATAGTCTCAGAGGTACTCCCCCCAAAATGTAGAGATGTATTCTCTACTTGAAATTTACAAGGGTAATAATAGGTCTATTTTATCACACAATATTAACACAACCCCCGCAGCCAGGTTTAAATAAAAATGTCAGATTAACAACAGAACAAAGACAGCAACTATACAACTAGCGCAAATGATTTTCGATAACTTGGAGAGACCAAAGTAACTGCACATTCATAATTTGTATTGCAACATCATTTCTTATTGTTCATAACTCCCCATACCATCCCTTCTAGCCCCCCCAGGTACAACGCTGTTAAACTTCGACGTTTCAGTGACCGACGCTGGGGTTTGTCTAAAAGCATTTGAAGCCAAAGGCACTGAGAAACCTCACTGCATGAGACATGAGCAACGCCATCACACCTGCCAAGAAGAAATGAGAATCTCATACAACCAAAAGTTAACACCGTAGACCGTACATAAATTAAATTCACTCATTCAACCTAGTTTGTTTATGGGCTTTACATTAAAGGAATATAAACTTTTTGTCGCAAAAACAGCTAAATTGTGAACCGTTACCAAATACTGGTCGCAGCCATTCCACTCAAGACCAACCAAGTTTCGACTGTCCCTGATTTTGGCTTTTTTTTTCTTTTAGAAAATGAGATATGTATTGCACTGATGAACTTTTCCTCAGTATATTTTAAGTAAAGAGGGGAAATTAAACTACTCAATTGCCTCAAATGTGCCACTTTAACATTTTGGCGCCAAGCTTGAAGCTTAGCTGACATATTCATGCTTTCCGTGTATATAAAAAAAATACCAGTAGGCGCTTCTTTCTTATGACAGAACATACCTTAAGTGCTGCACGCACGACAAATCTGTTAATCTTTTCTGAGGCAAAAGCTCTTTCTGATTCAGGTGACAAAAACAAATCTCGTTGTTCACTCTGACTCTGCCACTGGCAATCTGGATAACTCTTGGCTATGTTAACTGTCAATGGACGGAAAAGTAGGAGATCGAGTCTGAGGAGGAATTAAGGCTTGCTCGTCATATATCATATGACCGCAACCTCCAATAGCATATCAGCATCTCCTCTGAACTTCCAAATGATGCAGGTTAACGGGAAAAAAAAAAGTTGAAAATCGAAAAATGTGTGGTTTTGCCAGTACATTTTTCTATTTCAGCATGATCATTCATCAGATAAATTAAGAAAATCCAGGGGGGTGTAAGTGCACCCCCTTGCACCGGCCTGCGGGCGCCCTTGATTAGAAATGCTCGGCACAATGAAACTCATTCGGGGGTATGCAGCTTTACATTCAATTTATGCTTAGAACATCCGGTTTAATTTCTATTTCTTATTTAATTATATGTAACTCTCATGATCAAAAACTTCACCATTCATCATTGGATATACTCAGCAACATGTATAACTATTATCAACTTAATTAAAAAATCCCAAGTACTAAAGGTGCATCAAACAAGAACAAAAATGAGAAGAGAATTTATGCACCACCAAGCTGAAACGCTGTATTGTAATAATCTCCACAAATAGCGTGTTAAGTGTATATACGTATTTCTTAAAACAAATTATAAATTCCAAGATCTTTCAGCAAGTCTATTTTGCAATTAAGACAGCACTTACTTCATAGAGTTCTCATCAGCTGTGCTAGCTTACTTTCACTCTTAAGTTGTAGTCTTGGTTAGTAGTTCCCTTAAAAACTTCTGGATTGACGCCAAGTTAGCAAATGCTTTCAAACTGTAAACTGAAGCCCTTTTTCATTAGTCCAAGTCTCATTAAAACCACAAAAAAATTTTATTTCACAGTTTAAAACAACGCTTAGCTCCACAGGGCTCTTATCAGCTATGCTGACGCGCTCTCAGTTCACAATAATAAGTTCTGAATAATAGTTTTCTTTAAAAGCTTTAAAATAAATCCCAAACTAAAAAGCTCGCTCTGGAGAGCTTATTTAGTAAAACACACACGAAAAGTGCTTTCGGCTGTTAGCCTTCTTCAGTTCTATGAAATTTCAGTTTCTTAGTTCCAAAATATAAAATAATTACTAACCACTCAGATACTTCCATCTACACACACCTTTTTGTGAACTAATCACGTTCCTTGTATTGAGTACTTTACTTTGGTTTAGCTGAGACACGCCTGTTTCTTAGGATTGGTTTTAAAGGGACTACAGCATGTATCCCAGGTGACTTGTGTGCCTTTAAGTTCAATAGCCATTTAATTTCTTTATTCTCCGTCAGATTTTTATCAACCATTAGAAAGTTAAATAACTCTTCATTAATTTTTATTTCAGATTCACTTAGTTCTAATCCAGTCAACCATCCGACAATGGAAATGTTTATACGTCTGTGTGAAGCAGAAGTCACCAAGTTAAGAGAAATAGAAAAGAGAGGAAAATGCTTCATCAATATGTCTAAAGATGAAGTAGAAGCCTTAAAGAAATTACAAAAGAGAAAAGACTTGGTGTTTAAACCTGCAGACAAAGGAGGAGCCATAATAGTAATGGAAGCAAATTGGTATAAAAGAAAAATGTTATCCATGCTAAGTGACCAGCAGACTTATTGTATAATAACAAAGTCAATTCAGGAACAGATGGTAGCAAAGATAAATTATGACTTGTATGAACTATTAATGGAGAGAAGAATTTATGAAGAGTTTTTTAACTTTCTAATGGTTGATCATCCCATAATACCATATATTAGTGGACTACCAAAGGTGCACAAAGATGCGATGGACCCACCTTTACGGCCAATAGTAGCTGGGAGAGGATGGGTTACAGAACCCATCTCCATGTATGTGGAATGTGAACTAAAACCGCATTTATTTAAACTGGAAAGTATTATTAAAGATACAGGAGAGTTCTTAAGACAACTTTCAGTTGAGATGAAAAAATTAGAGCCAGGTACACCACTTATTCTGGTAACTATGGATGTGAACAATCTCTTTACAGTTATACCGCATGAGTATGGAATAGAGGCTATTAGAGATCTAGCTGGAGAGACTGGATTTAATGCTGACCTTATTTGCACCCTATTAGATATTATATTGCACAATAATATCTTTGTATATGAAGAGAATTACTATTCACAAAAGTGGGGTGTAGCTATGGGCACTCCATGTGCAAAGACCTATTCTAATATGGTATTAGCAAAGTGGGAACGTCAGAAAATACTGAATGAGAATAATCCTTGGTTGAGACATCTCCTATATTATGGGAGATTTGTGGACAATATTTTTTTAGCATGGAAAGGACAAGAAGAAGAAATAATAGCATTTGTTGACTATTTACATTCGTCTATGGAATTCCTAAGGTTTACAATAAAATACTCTAGGACAGAAATTGATTTTCTTGATGTGAAATTGAAATATACACCATCCCAAGGTTTGATTACTGAACTACACCGGAAAGAGACATGGAGGAACCATTACTTACATCGTGATAGTATGCACCCCCAGGCATATATATATAAGAATATTATGAACAATCAAGTAACACGAATAGCAAGATTATGTACAGAGGAACCTACTTATAGGAAAGAATGTGCCTCACTAGCAAGACATTTACAACAAAGGGGCTATAAAGGAAAAGATCTTTGTAAAAATGAAGATATTGCTAGCATAAGAGATAATAAGGGATGTCCCTATTATCAGAATACTACAACTGGAACTACCTTACCATATAACAGGAAAGGAACTATGACAAATGAGCTTAGGTGTACTCTGACATATAGCACAGACAATGCCCAGATATGTGAAGTGGTGAAATATTGGCCGGTCCTTATGGAAGACACTAAAATACGGAACATAGTGGGAGATCAACCAAAATTTACATTCAAAAATAGGAAGAATTTAAAATGTTTATTATGTAATAAAGGAAGACCGACTAGTACTATACCTCCCCATGCCATGGGCACTAAGAAATGTGGACAATGCAAGGCTTGTAAATATATTAACACTGAACCTAATTTCATCCATCCTGTATCAGGCCAACATTTTAATTTTAAAGTCTCAGCCACATGCACCTCACAACATCTGGTCTACATTCCAACCTGTAAGGACTGTACAGCGTTTCATATTGGAAAAACTAACCAACGATTTAAAGAACGTATTCTAAGGCACCAAAGGAATATTATTCATCAGGATCAGCAAAATAATTTAGCAAATCATGTCATAGCCCATCCCACACATAATTTTGTTTTTCAGGTTACTGAATTAATATCAGTAACCAACAGGGGAGGTGATATTAAAAATCTGACGGAGAATAAAGAAATTAAATGGATATTGAATTTAAAGGCACACAAGTCACCTGGGATAAATGCTGTAGTCCCTTTAAAACCAATCCTAAGAAACAGGAGTGTCTCAGCTAAACCAAAGTAAAGTACTCAATACAAGGAACATGATTAGTTCACAAAAAGGTGTGTGTAGATGGAAGTATCTGAATGGCTAGTAGTTATTTTATATTTTGGAACTAAGAAACTGAAATCTCACCGAACTGAAGAAGGCTAACAGCCGAAAGTGCTTTTCGTGTGTGTTTTACTAAACAAGCTCACCAGAGCGAGCTTTTTAGTTTGGGATTTATTTTAAAGCTTTTAAAGAAAACTATTATTCAGAACTTATTATTGTGAACTGACAGCGCATCAGCATAGCTGATGAGAGCCCTGTAGAAGCAAGCGTTGTTTTAAACTGTGAAATAAAATTTTTTTGTGGTTTTAATGAGACTTGGACTAATGAAAAAGGGCTTCAGTTTACAGTTTGAAAGCATTTGCTAACTTGGCATCAATCCAGAAGTTTTTAAGGGAACTACTAACCAAGACTACAACTTAAGAGTGAAAGTAAGCTAGCACAGCTGATGAGAACTCTATGAAGTAAGTTCTGTCTTAATTGCAAAATAGACTCTCTAAAAGATCTTGGAATTTATAATTTGTTTCAAGAAATACGTATATACGCTTAACACACTGTTATTTGTGGAGATTATTACAATATAGCATTTCAGCTTGGTGGTGCATACATTCTCTTCTCATGTATAACTATTATCAGGCACTTTTAAAAGGTTTCCATTCACTATAGATGATCATAACATTTATTTATGAGAAGCCCTAACCAGATAAGGTTGAGATCTCCTAACAAAATAAAGTTTCTTTAGCTGACTCAGTGGGAAGAGTTTGGAAGGGATTGTCAAGATAGTTAAGAAACACAGTAGGAGGGATACTACCAGAACAAAAGCTGATTTCTACAGTATTACCTAACAAAATTTGAGCAAAGACAGTTACAGGCAAATCCATCAGTCAAGAGGGAATGGTTAAGTAGAGATTATCTCTCAACTGTTCCTGATTTTCAGGGATGTCCCTGTTTTTTACTCAAATTTTAGCTCTGTCTCTCTTAATCCCTCCTAAAACCGGTGACTTTCGGAGAAAAGGTGGTGAATTACACTTAATAAATAATGACAATAATTAGAGTTATAGACTTCTTTTACTTCAGAAAATGTATATTAATCCGTATCCAATTATTCTGTCACTGTTTCAAGTTAATAGTACTAATATTTTAAAAGTGTCCCAGATTATTTCTGGATTTGTCCCTGATTGGTTGAGAACTATTCTGATTAGGAGAAGTAAGCCACCTCTGGGGTTCAACCCAGATCTGTGTGTGTGTGTCTTTCGGCTTATCCCGGTTAGGGGTCGCCACAGCGGAACTCCAGTCCACTAATGTTTGGTAATGGATTTTTACGTGCCGAGTTACCAGCCCTGATGCACAACCTTCAACGAAGGCACGCCCATTCACACATGCCTCCACACAGAAGACGCTCTAGCTGAGAATCGAACGCGACAACGTCTTGCTGTGAGGTGACAATGCTTCAGCCCAGATCTAACACTTCTAAATACATGAAAGGAATCAGCTATAGCAGTGTGAGAGGCATTTGAGCCACACTGTTTAAAGTAATCCATGCCTGAAGTAAATCATATTTGTTGCTCATTTTCCCAGAGTCAAGATGCATAGTTTTCAAGTCTTAGTAATACAGAAACAATACAGAGAAGGCATGCAGTAACTCAGTCAAATGAAAATACATACACTGGGCTTCAGGGATTTTTTGCTTCACCTGGAGCATGGCTAAGTTTAGTATCACCTGAGGTTATTAGCTGGATGAAAGACAAGAAGGTGACAAAGAAATAATTAGACAATTGTGAAGGCAAAATAAAAGAAGGGAACAGTTAGAGCTACAAAGGGTACAGCTTACCTCTGAGTTGTTAAGGAAGGAAAAAAAAAGGTAAAAATAAATGAATAATTAGCGAAACTAGGGCACAGAGGAGTACAGGGAAAGAAACATTCTCTTTAAAATAGCTGAAGTAATTCTTAGTTACATTGATAAACTTAACTGCTGTTCTTCTTTTGTCTTTAGCCAAGCATAAACCTTGTACATATTGTGTATACTCAGAATTACTTTGTCTATAGAGTGTTGCATATATAACGTAAGGAAATATGTATTAATGTAGCATACATAAGCAAGGAATACTAGCAATTAATGCATATGGTGTAAAATGCATCTTGTGCAAAATTCCTGTATTCCTTTATCTTTATTACTGTGAGTGAAAAGCTAAATGTGCCTGCAGAAGTCTGCGTTTACGCACTTGCACCTGGAAAGATCTCTCCATGTATTTTTTTGATGTGACGGGAGCTTTTCTCCTCAAGCAAAGTTAATCCAGTTAAAATATAAATAATTGAACAGATTTATTTTAATTTTATTTTTATTTTATTTATTTAACATTTGTTTACCGGTAAAGCCAATTTTCAACGGAGGCCTGGGGAGAAATGCTCCAGACATGTCTTTGTAATGTGGGAGGAAACCGGAGTACTCAGAGAAAACCCACACGAATGCAGGGAGGATATGCATACTCCACACAGAAGGCACTCCAGCCAAGAACTGAACTAGAGAACCTATTGCTGTGAAGCGACAATGCTACCGCTGCACCACTGCACCATCCAGATAACAAATAAAGACACAATGTGTAAGGATATGAAATAGAACAGATATTTAGATACCAGATTATCAGTTATGAGATGTAGAATATTTGGATATAACTCTTTCTTCCAGTTTACATTAACAGAAAGTGAAAACTTCAGCAGAAAATACTAATGAGGCTATATCACTTGCTCTTGACTGTGCAATATGAATTTGAAATTTGCTAGGCAAACTTCCAATGTGGTATTAAATCTCAGAAGATCTGCATAGTGCTCTTTAGATTTATCATCAAAGAAAAAGATGGGAGATGCAATAACATATGTGTGGAGGGCATGTATGAGATTTTTACAGCCATATTTTGTACATTATATGATAATAGTAACACAAATAAAGTTGTACTAGTTAATACTGCAATTACTGTCATACAAGCAACAAATGACTTGCATTTGGTTGCATCTTTCCTTCAGATAATAACAAATAAAAATATTTAATTATCTGAAATTATGTAGACTTCTTACATCATAAATTATGTAATAGCATCTTTAGTTTTCCAATTTAAAAATATCTGGTTGACTTTGATCCTTCTTGCCCAACTATGTGTGATAATTTATTATATTTTCTGTCTCAGATAGAGAGATAGATAGTTAGACAAATAGATAGATAGATAGATAGATAGATAGATAGATAGATAGATAGATAGATAGATAGATAGATAGATACAGTGGATATAAAAAGTGTACAGACCCCTGTTAAAATGCCAAGATTTTGTGATATAAAAAAATGAGACCACAATAAATCATTTCAAAACTTTTTCCACCGTCAATGTGACCTATAACCTGTACAATTCAGTTGAAAAACAAACAAATCTGTTTCTGGAAAAAATATAAAAAATAAAAAATGCACAATACATTTGTTGCATAAGTGTGCACACCCTTAAACTAATACTTTGTTGAAGCACCTTTTGATTTAATTACAGCATTCAGTCTTCTTGGGTAGGAGTCTATCAGCATGGCGCATCTTGACTTGGCAATACTTGCCCACTCTTCCTTGCAAAAGTGCTTCAAATCTGTCAGATTGCGAGGGCATCTCTTGTGCACAGCCCTCTTCAGGTCACCCCACAAATTTTCTATTGGATTTAGGTCTGGGCTCTGGATGAGCCATTCCAAAACTTTAATTTTCTTCTGGTGAACAATTCTTTTGTTGATTTAGATGTATACTTGGGGTCATTGTCATGTTGAAAGGTAAAATTCCTCTTCATCTTCAGCTTTCTAGCAGATGCCTGAAGATTTTGGGCCAAAAGTGACTGGTATTTGGAATTGTTCATAATTCCCTCCACCTTGACTAAAGCCCCAGTTCCAGCTGAAGAAAAGCAACCCCAAAGCATGATACTGCCACCACCATACTTCATCGTGGGGATGGTGTTCTTTTGGTGATGCAAAGTGTTGTTTTTGTGTCAAACATATCTTTTGGAATTGTGGCCAAAAAGTTCAACATTGGTCTCATTAGACCATAACACATTTTCCCACATGCTTTTGGGAGACTTGATGTATTGTTTTGCAAATTTTAGCCAGGCCTGGATGTTTTTCTGTGTAAGAAAAGGCTTCCATCTTGCAACCCTACCCCATAGTCCAGACATATGGAGAATATGGGAGATTGTTGTCACATGCAGTACACAACCAGTACTTGCTAGAAATTCCTGAAGCTCCTTCAGTGTTGCTGTAGGTATCTTGGCAGCCTCCCTGACCAGTTTTCATCTTGTCTTTTCATCAATTTTGGAGGGACATCCAGTTCTTTGCAACGTCACCATTGTCCCATATTTTCTCCACTTTTTGATGACTGTGTTCACTGTTTCCATGTTATATCCAATGCTGTGGAACTTTTTTGTACCCTTCTCCTGGCTGATACCTTTCAGCAATGAGATCCCTTTGATGCTTTGTAAGCTCTCTGCGAACCACGGCTTTTGCTGTAGCAAGCAACTGTACATGTCAGGAAAATCCTAATAGGACAGCTGAACTTTATATGGGGTTAATCAGAGTCTCTTTAATTGATGGCAGGTGTGTATCCAAGAAGACTGAATGCTGTAATTAAATCAAAACATGCTTTAACAAAGTATTAGTTTAAGGGTGTGCACACAAACAAAGTATTAGTTTAAGGATATGTGCACTTATGCAACCAACGTATCATACATTTTTATTTTTTATAGTTTTCCCTCTAACAGATTTGTTTGTTTTTCAATTGAATTGTACAGGTTATAGGTCACATTAAATGTGAGAAAAGTTTAGAATTGATTTATTGTGGTCTCATTTTTTATATCACAAAAACCTGACATTTTAACAAACTTTTTATATCCACTGTAGATAGACAGACAGACAGACAGGCAGACTGACAGACATATAAATATATATAGACCAACACAGATACATACTGAGAAGTATATATGTAAGTAGAGTATTTTATAAGAAACATAGCTGCAGAACTTTTCCCCAAGCTAGTCTTATTTAGTACATAAGAAAATGACAGAAGTATAAAAACAGTAAAAAAAAAAAAAAAAAAAGTTCACATCTTTCGATAGCAAAAACTCAAAACTTACAGGAAAAGAAGCTGTGACTATGACTTCAAAAGTGATGTGTGCTCGCAGACCACTCTGACAACTTTCTTTGTGTTTAACTTACAGGTTATGCTGGCTCAAGCAACCAACTCCCATCATTTTTTTCACCATCTGAGGTAAAAGACAAATCACATGGAGGCAACCATACCTGAGCCGATGCCAGTGCAGGCATAGTCCAGTCCAACCTGTAACAAAATGTCTACAGAGTAATGAAACCAATCCCATGTTTGTATACATGTACAGTGTTTTGACAGATGGTGTAAGCCTATTAACATATGCATCAGTTTCACATTACCACCTGAGAAAGAGAACTGTCAGTAAGCAGGCATCTGTTTAATTATCCTCAGAAAGATAAAAGGAGCAGAGTGTTTTGTTTTAATGGTTCCAGCTTTGGCACCTATAATAAATTAGTATTTTTTAAATTATTTTATTTTTTTCAGTTGTTAACTGGGTAGGATAGTTGGTCCAATGGAATATTTTCAGCCATGTCCCAATGAGCCAGAAAGAAGTAGGTTACACATGACAGATAGTAATAATAAGATGCACTACAAACTACATTGGGTAGCAAGTAAAAAGTAGGGGTGACAGGCCGTTTGTTAGTAATCCAGATAGTAATTACTGACTAAATGTTAAGTATACCTTCTCCAAGATTCATAGTCTCTGTCAGTAATGAACAAAGGAATAGCCATTCATATGATGTACACTTCATCGAACTAGATTTCATCACAATATTTCTGCCTATGAGCACAGATTACAGCTGATGACTCAGATGTTAAACTCCACAGGAAGTCATTATCACCTGACGTTTCAGCACCTTGTCATTTCATCCTCCCACACTCATTTACTACCCACAAACAGTAGCTCATAAACACCTACACAGACCATATATGACTGTTATTACTGAGAAGTGTTTCCTTCCTTATACCGAAGTCTCTGATCTAGTTCAGTTCATTGTCCCAGTGATACAGGAACAACTGGAAAAGGGATGGTGCATCTAGAGGTCATGTTTCCACTTTTTATGGGAAGTTTTCCGAGAGCTTGCCATGCAACTCCCCTGATGGAGACCAGGAGTGCTATAGGAAGCATGCAGGGATGAGACAGGAAAACACTGCCAAACATCCCCTTGGGTTCACATAAGCATACTCTCAATTCCATAGTTCATATCAATGCACTTTGCTATCTCATATGGGATCAAAGATGGTAAGTCGAAATTTTAAAAAGACCTTTAGCTGCAGTGTAAAAGTGATCAACCCCCATTCTCAACCTCATCAATTCTTAAGATGGATTCAGGAGAAAGGGATGAACTAAGTAATGGGCATACAGTGAGGGAACTGCCATCTGAGATTAACCACCAGAAAGTGGCTAGTAAATTAAAAAAGAGAGAGAGAATGGCTCAGGAGGCAGTAAAGGTACTGAGTGGTAGAAGAGATGAAATTCATTCATTTGTGTGTATACCATGTAATGCAACTTACAACTGCTTCACCATAAAGTGAATAATGATTGTTTGAACCCACTATATGGAGCAGGTTCAATTGCACATTTTTTTAACTTCTTCCATGACTGTACAATCTTAAAGTATTTTCTGTTGGACAAGAGGTACATAGAACTTTGCTCCTGCATTTTGGGTATGTGATGAGCTTGCTTGTCTTTTCATCCAGGGTTTTCTTTTCAAACTTTTAATACAATACGCTCAGTAGTTCATGTTTTGATTAAATGTCAGGTGGCCACATAAAGCATATTCTGAATTACATACTATGTATATGTTGCCAGTCTAGCTGAGAGGTGAAATGCAGTTACCATTAGGAGTAATAAATACAGTGATAATGCAGCATCGTGTGCAAGTAAACTGCTTTCATTATTCCCTGAAACTCATTCTGAGTTCTGTATAATAAAAGTGTCTCAGGAATGACATGTTTAGAAAGGTAAGTTGAGTGCATATAAATCTATATATGTAGGGGGTCTGGAATATTATAAATAAGATAAATGAATTATCCTTTACTGAAGGTTTACCATAGATTTAGCAGCATGTCTCATGAAGGATGGTATAGCCATGAGTCAGAGAACAAGCTCCCTAATTCTACAGCTAAATATATTTAATTTGTCACATAAAGCAGAGCCCAGATATTGCACTTAAACATTCTGCCAGGACTTTTTTGTTTGGATTACTATTTCCCACTCGTTTCAGTACAATACAGTTACTCTGAGGTTTGTCTGTTGAAAGGGGCTTTACCTAAGTTTCTGTGAGGGAATTTTCTCATGGGTGAACGTCTGCTATAGCTCTGAGGGTAAGTTCTAATTGTTTTTAATCTTGTTGCTAGCTTTGTGGTATTGTTATAATTGTTTATTAAGGGTTATGTTTATATCTTTTAGCTTTGAACTTTGGTTATGTGTTTTAGTCAGTTTAATGTCACTTATAATACAACAGTACAGCTTTTCATGTAATATAATTTATGTTGCGATTTTAGCCTGTAATCTATTTCATATAATAAAATAATAAAAGTGGCTTGGAGATAGTATGGTATGGTATATTTACAAAAAGTAAAGTTGAGTCCATTGATTGTGTATGTATATGTATATGTGTGGGTGTTTATGTGTGTGTGTGTGTGTGTGTGTGTGTGTGTGTGTGTGTGTGTGTGTGTGTGTGTGTGTGTGTGTGTATGTATATATATATATATATATATATATATATAGTGTGTGTGTGTGTGTGTGTGTGTGTGTATAATATATATATATATATATATGTATATATATATATATATATATATATATATATATATATATATATATATATATGTATATACTATTGAACAAAAGTTCAATAGTCTGAATCCACATCTACCGAACACACTTTAGCGAAAGCGCTTTTAACCAAAAAAAGCGCTTTCGCTAAAGTCCCTAAAATAAACAAACAAAAAAAAAATAAAAAACAAAAAACACATAGCTAACATTTACGCAGGGGGGCAAGCCCCCTGCACCCCCATGTGGGGGGTTGTGCTCCCCACACACCCCTACTTTTATATTCTCACTCCGAGATCACACTACAGTGGGGAAAAGGGAATATTCCCTTTTCCCCACTGTACTCCGATCTCAGCAAGAGCCATTCCTGCTGATTTCCCCTATTTTTTATCATACTTCCGCGAAAGTGCTTTTTCGGTGAAAAGCACTTTCGCGAATGTATGATCGTCAGTTTCACTTTCTGTGAAATTGCCATTCATGCATAAGTATGGATCCCATATATACACACACACACACACACACACACACACACACACACACACACACACACACACACACACACACACACACACACACAAATGCTGGTGTTACATTTAGAACACATTTGATTAGGACATTGTGCACTGAACCCAAAGTATCAAATCCTGATCTGTCAAATGTAAAATAAAATCTGCTGAAAACACAGACACCCACACCTCTACACAGTTAATATTTACTGTCAGAGACTGCACAAAAGAGAAGAACATAATAACTAGAAGAAACAGTCTTACCCCACTGAGTGGAGGTTCTCAAACTACAAACATCAATGCACTGTCAATCTGGCACATAAAGTAACACATAAAAACACAAAGGCTTTCTGTATGAGGAACCCACCTGCATCCTCCACACCCCACAACCTTAAATATAGTAACTCCAGGACCACACAACAGTGTGGAAAAGAGCAAACTTCTAAACCCACTGTATCACAACATCTATTTATTGGAACATTTTCAATGATACTGTGATCCAATTAAACAAGACATCAGAACACTGTTTGACAAAAGTATATTATAAATATACATACATATGTACATATATGTTTATGTATGTATCAATACGTATATAATATTATTGTAAGTATAAAATAATCAATGACTGTTTGGCTGACACCCGTTCTGTCAACTTTGGTTAACAAAACAGCTGGTTGAAGTTAGTGGTACAAGAGCATTGTAATGGTGGTGATGGGAAATTTGCCTTTTCCACAATGCTGTTTGGTCTTGGAGATGGTATATTTAAGTAGTGGGGGGTGTGCTAGAAGCAGCCCCCTCATGGGTGACATTGGGAGTATTGCCCCCTGCAAAAAACTTTTAGAGTTGTGTGGCCCTGGTTTGTTTTGTCAGCAATTTGTGTTTTGATTATTTATTTATTTTTTCAATTAAACGTGTTGACTAAGCAGTTGTCAACTATTCTATATCTAAACACAAAATACTGACAAAACTGAAGTTGCACCAGGGACCTCAGAGTTGGCATATAATTAGCAAGAGGTGTAAGGGGTGCGCAGAAATATTGGTTAGTAATGTTGTTCGGTTTTGTAAATATTTTGTGTTTAGACATTTTTACCTGTCAATACTTTTTATTTAGATATTTTTAACTGTCAATATTTTGAACATTAGAAATTTGGTGATTAGCCTGTCGACATTTAGGTGATTCAATCGTCATACACCTATTATATATATATATATATATATACATATATATATATATATATATATATATATATATATATATATATATATATATGTATATATATGGGTCTATATTATAAACCCAAAAGTTTACTTCAGCGAATGCTCACATGAGCGAAAACGCTGATAAATGAAAGGGTGTTTGTGGGGTCACGGTACAGTGAGGAGTGGGATTTTCGCCCTTTCCTCACTGTAGTGCGATCTCAGAGTTGGAATATATAGTTAGCTGGAGGTGTGGGGGGCACAGCCCCCACAATCAGCAGTTCGATTATCAACGTTTTCGCTCATGTGAGCATTCGCTGAAGTAATCTTTCGGTCTTCTAATATAGACCCTATATATATATATATATATATATATATATATATATATATATATATATATATATATATATGTGTGTGTGTGTGTGTGTGTGTGTGTGCACATGCATATGCAAATTGTGATATCTAGTCTATGGAAAGATATCTAGTGGTATTGCAATGTGATGAAAATTATGAAAATTACTCAAGCAATTGGCATAGCATATTAGACAAAGTAAACATAAATGTAGGGGTGTATATAATGATGTAGCATGGAAGCCATAAATCAGGAAGTAATTTCTTCAGTCAGACATTCATTGTGGGTGAAAACAGGGGTTCTGACCAGGGATTCAAGAGACTTGGAGTTCAATGGTCCAATTGATTCTGATTGTATGGATTTAACAAGAGAGAAGCTCAGCTGAAGATTATTGCATTTTAGAGATGAAGGGAAGTTCTGGCACAGCCTGCAACAGCAACTTCCCTTTCGGTCTGTTTGTTGGAGAGGTTGGATAAGACTGTATGGTGGTGCTGATACCTTTAATATTCTGTTTGTTTCGCATGCAGTATTTACTGAAAAGAGCCAAATGGGTTATACTTTTCATTGCATTTATGTTTTCTTCTACCAAATAAACCAAAGTTTTATTTAAAGTCTGCTTCCAGTGTCTTTTCAGACTTATACTGGTGGTGTATGCGTCTGCACTTTGGCCAAGAACTTGCCACATATGCCATTTCTTGACCTGCCGCTACTGTCAATTGCATAGTCTGTTTGAGTTAGCATTTTCCTGTGGAGTTCTATAAAGTCATTTGGTGTCTTAAATGAATACCATTCCCATAGCTGATATAAACATGTTTGGTATCCATTAAAATTGATAACACATTATTCAATATTTTTTAAACATTTTTTCAACATAAATTAATAGCGATTCCACTAGCCACTCATGACCAGCTACTATCAGGCAGAGTTGAGGATAAACTGAACAAAGTGAAGTACTTAATTACACAGAACTATGTAAATATGGATGGATTACCTCATTAAAAGTTAATGCAAGACCTGAGCTGAAGGAATTTTGAAGCCTTAAACCTGTTTTAGGAACTGTACATTTAAGATACTTGCATCATTTTTGATATGCATTACTATAATATGAGGAGAATAGAATGGCAACATTTTCAACTGTTTAAGTGCTTGTTGGCATGAAATCTCTTACAGAATTTTGAAACTGTACCTTTATTTATACAATAATAAATACACTTCACTTTGATTCCTGGTCACCCAGTTTTTGTTGATGGTTTGAAATATATTTTAAATTTGTGGTTCAAACTTGGTACTAACAGTAAAGTGAAAATGTTAGGCATTCTAGCAGTAGGTAGATTTTAAGGAAATGGGTATTGCAAAGTGATCCCAAGACCTTTGATAAGTTAATAACTTTAGTAGAGCACTAATTAGTTAATGACAAACTGTTTAAAATTGACTTGCCTATTTCTAAGTCCAAAGTTGCAGTAAGAATGAGACATTTTCCATGAAAATAGCTGCAAATAATGGGTTAACCTGTTTCAAATTTAGATGGAGAGGTCACATAGCCAGATACTGTTCCACTAGTACATAACAGAATGCTAGTAGTAGAACTGTGAAAACTGATATGTATGATACAAATTCAATTTTCCTGTGGGATGTAATTGAAAGCGGTTATGCATGCTGCAAATGAAATTGCTCCTATGAAATGTGATAACACTGCATATAAAATAATTGAATCAGAATTATGTCATTTTGCTACAGTCAAGCTAGTCAATTTACTATATTTGTGGAAGGGAAAGAAGTTCAAGCTCTGCTAGACTATGTTGACATGATTAACCTTGTCAGTGGTCCCCTGGTATGTAAGCACAAAATCAGTAATGAGAAGAAAGTGGATGTAATATGTATTCATGGCAATAAAAATAAATATCCCCCCATACATGTAAAAATTCAAACAATTCTAAGAAATCTTCAACATCTTGTAGCTTCATGATGCTGCATTAAGAAAAGAACTTCCTCATTTTAAAGAACCATGTTAAAGGAGGGAAGAAGAGAATCCACAGTCACCGTGTGGCAGGCTGATACACGTAATCAGAAGTGGTATAGTAAACGCTCAGTACACCAATTCAGCAGTAGAATGAGACAAAGAGTAAGACAGTGATAGTCATACTGAGGTTCAGAATCTAAATGAGGACAATGGAGTAAACACAGATGCTACACAAGGGATTAGAATCTGTTATTGGTACACAGTAAAAAGGATTGCGTGTCTAACCAGTAGATGCCCCCATCAAAAGAGCTGCAGAAACCCTATACTCTGACATCATCTGACATCTAGGAATAAAGTCCAAGCTATATACCAATTTGCACTTCCTGTTCTAACTTACAGTTTTGGGGTGATTGGCCCCACAACTATTGAATCAGTTGGACAGGAAAACAAAAGAAAATGCTTCATACTTATCAAATGATTTGTAAAAATCACTACATATCAGGATTATATATTCCCTGTTCTGAAGAAGGTATGGGCTTCCTTAAAAATGATTACATATTTAGATCTGCAATCATACGACTGCATACATTTCTGCTGACCTCACAAGATCCCAACATAGAGAATGTTTTAAAACATAAGGAGAACAAGTCTAAGATGACGTCCTTGCTTAGTTTAGTAGAAGCATATCCGTGTCAAGCAAGAATGGAAATCAAATCAGAAATAGATAAAAATCAGGCAGCAACTGAATGTGCCAAAAAACAAAAGAAAAAAACATAAGGTGAAGGATCAGATGAGAAGGCAAGAAATGTGGCAAATGCATAAATACAGTTGCAAGTACAGAAAACTCCTGGAACACCCTCACATCAATCAGGATCTAATGCAGAAATGGTTAAGGAGAGGTGAATGTAAACCAAAAGACAAAAGATTAATATCGGTGGCCCAGGATACTGGACTGCACACACATTGGTTTACAAAGTCCATTGAACATGTGAGAGAAACATAGAAATGCAGGTTTTATAAAACAGAACTGGAAACAGTTGTACATCTTGTTGCTGGGTGTCATACACTAATACCAGAAGGCTTGTATTCTGAAAGGCAAAATAATGTGGCAAGACTGTTGCATTGAGGATTGTGCAAATATTATTATACTGAAATAGCTGAGAAGTATTGAAAACATGATCCACAAAGCATTATAGAAAATGATGATATTTATATCACGTGGGATAACCCATTACCAATGGTTCAAAAAAAAAAAGGTGCAGGAAAACCAGATATAGTAGTCCAGGAAAAGAAGACAAAAATAGCATTGATAATTGAAATTGCTACATGCACTGATTACAGTGTCTTACATACAAAGAGATACAAAGTCATAAAATAACAGGATATACAGGCAGAAATGAGGGCAATGTGGAAGAAGGATACCCAGACAGTCCCAATAGTAGTAGGATCAATGTTGTGTCTTTCGGCTTTTCCCGATTAGGGGTCACCACAGCGGAACTCCGATCCACTAATGATTGGTAGTTGATTTTTACATGCCGAGTTACCAGCCCTGATGCACAACCTTCAACGAAGGTACGCCCATTTCACGCATGTCTCCACACAGAAGACGCTCTAGCTGAGAAGTGAACCGGACAGCGTCTTACTGTGAGGCGACAACACTACCGCAGCACCACCACCGCGTTAGTAGTAGGATCAATGTGTCTCATAAAAAAAGAATTTACAGTCGTATTTAGATATGTTACTGATACATGTAACTTCATATGAATTGCAGAAGGTGACAGTACTGGGCACATTGTAGGTGTTACAAAGAGCACTTTTGACTAACATTAAAGACTGAAACAATATAATTTAATGAACTTTAATCATACTTTGACTTAAGAATAGGGTCCATTCCATCATAGTATTAGAAACCCAAAAGTATTGGAGAAATTAAAAATAAAAGATGTAAGTAAAGGAACTAAAGTTGCATCAACAAATATGACAAAACAGAAAAATAAAGACACTTAAGTGAGGGTCCTTGGAGCAAAGAAAGGGTAGCAAGTGATAAAACTCAGACAGCTAAGAAAATGCAGAGCTCTAAACCAAGTTCTGTCTAAGGGGAACAATAAGTTAAAGAAAAAGAGAACTCCCTGGGAAGGACAGTGGCATGGATGTCTCCTGCAACAATCCCTGCTGGCGGTTGGGGATGTCACATGGTAGGAGGTATGGTCCAAACTGGAAGTGCACTGGACATGGCTGAATTGCTTTGGAGACAGGACTATACTCTGCAAAATCCCCAATATATGCCTGACCCTCAGATGTATCCATAGGTATTGCAAAGGATGGGGACGGGTTGGCAATAATCAAAAAATCCCCCCAATGGAATGTGGATGGCTAAGTCCCCCATGGCATCCTTAGGATCCATGACCAGCCCCAGCAGATTAATGCATTAAAGCCAGAGAATTTGGTGTAACTGGTAGACCCAGGGTAGACATGGGGCACTGGGTAACAGTGCCACAGAGATGATGTAAAGGACCCCCCCCCCAAAAAAAAACTCATCTCTGTAGAATAGAAGGATGGAGCTCTGACTGCAAACCAAATGGCCTGAGTTTGATTAGTGGCTCAGCCACTGAAGGAGCTGGGGTAGAGGTTGGGAGAGTGTGACTTACATCAGATCACCCATCCCAAGGGAGGGATTAGGGTTTTACTTATATCCAAGCCATGATCTATTCTAAGGTATGTTTCCTTGGCTATAGAGAGGTTACCCATCATTCAGTAGCTGGAAAACATAACAAAGTACAATGATGTCTGAAACATCATACTTTCTCTGCCCAGTTAGGGTCTCACTTCCCTGCATACTTAAATGTCTGCCCCCAGACACATATCTGATGTCAGCTCCTAGTTCTTTTCTTTAAAGGGGAGAATGTCAGTCTTAGAGACTGTTAGCCACCAAGGACATTCTCTCTCCCCTTGAAGGGGGGCCATATGCAGAGTTACATCAGGATTTGGCCATACACTCCCTGCCCTCCCCAGGAGAGAGGTGAATGAAGGGACTTATGAGGAATAAGGGCTGATCTCTGCAATCAGAGGTTAGGGGGCCAAAAAAAAAAAGATCTGCAAGCAAGTAAACCTTTAAGAAACCATCCAGTATTAAGTATTGCCATTTGCTGGAAAGCTGTTGAATTTAGCTCATTCGTGGTACAACCTATGTAGGTTTTATTTTTTGTAGAGTTTTTTTATAACCAGCTGTATGAAATGGTTATGGTGTTTGTCTTCTACCTACTGTGTTCTAGTAATATACAGATGTTTAAAAAGAGAACTGTTTGAGATTCTGAGACTCAAGTGCAAGTACTAGAATAGCAAGACTAAATGGCTAAAAATATGGACTTCCATATATCAAGTATGAGACTGACATTTCTCAGAATATTCCCTTTTCTCCAAGGCATGGCAGTCTTGAAGTTAGTATCTATATGTCTGGCAGTATGGGACTTGCCTCCCCTGAAAAAAAAACAACTTTAAGGGATAACAGAAATGTTCAATATTTATTGTTCTCCTGGGCTTGTAATTACAAGTCTCAGAATTACTACAGGGAACCATTAAAAAATTAAAAAAGCAAAATGAATACATTATTATTGCATTCCAGAATCATCAGCTGTGTTTCCACCACTGCACATTACATCACATTACCAAGATCAACCAAGGCCTTCGGTAAAGAAAAAGGGAGGATATCCAAAACTAGCTTTGAAACTTGTATTACAGTTTTCTGCAGAGTAATGTTGCTTAACCTCTTGAATAAACCCTGGTAGTGGAAAGGTCCAGTTTTCTATTAACTGCCTGGTATGTCCCACCCTGTTCATGCACAGGAAACAAAACACACATGTAAATGCTTGTTTTCATTTAAAACGAAAATGTTCAAGTATATAATTGAAGACAAGATATGCATGTTGTACTGAGAAACTTTTCATGTGTATCCATGCATTCAGACACTACATATTCTTTAATTGTTATCAAAACCAGATGGTAAGATAAAACAGTGACTAGGAGTTGTAAAGAAATGATGGATGTTCCTGTAGCACTACAGGTACTGAAAATTAATTTTTATTTTGTTTTAACCCTAAACGACTAGATGGATGAAGACATACTGACGAGATACTGCTTTCTTTCTTTCTTTTTTTTTTTTTTTTGCTTAGATTTGTCTTTCTCACAATGGTTCATAGGTTCATAGGTTCATACTAGGCTATCTGCCCTAGGGCATTTATAAGCCTAGCCAGAATGTGTTTGGCTTTCGCCACCCATTTTAAATTTATTTTGCTATGCCCTTTTTCGAGGTTAGTATACTGTGCCTCTGTCTAACAGTGACACAGAAGTGATACCCGGGTAAACCTACGATCTCCCATCCACTCATCAAGATTCCTCTTGAAGAGAGTCAATGAGGGACTCTGCCTAACCTGGACTGGGATTTTATTCCAGAGTGAAGGGAGCCTCTGGGTTATGAATCTGTCCCTCCAGCATGTCCTATTTATTTCAGTACTGAGGTTCAAGTCTCTCGAGCGCGTAGCTCGATGGGATTTGGATTTTCTGAGGTGCAGCATGTCCATTAATTCCGGGTTGGACATGGCTTTATACATCAGGCACAGATCGCCTCTGAGCAGGCGGTATGCCACTGAGTAGAGCTGGAGTTTCTTTAACCGGGCAGCATATGGCATCTGTTTGAGCCCTTTGATCCTCTTGGTGAGGTACTTTTGGGGTCTTTCCAGTTGCTGCAGGTGTCTGGTAAGGTACATCCCAAAAGGGCATTGTACTCAATTATGGGCCTGATGAGGGATGAGTAAAGAGGCACGATGACCTCCCTGATCTACATGTGAATCCCTTCATGATTAGGTGGGCTATATAAAATGTTTTTCTAACCACTTTGGCCACGTGGTTGTCAAATGAGAGATTGCTATCAACTTGGGTCCCCAGGTCCCTAATTACTTCTTCTGTACTTAATGGATTACCACCTATGTGGTAATTTGTGGGCACTTTGTTTTTGCCAAAGGGGATGACTATACACTTTTTGGCATTTAGCTTGAGGCCATGGCTCTGGCACCAGTTGTCTGTTTCTATGAGGCCCTTTTGGAGGATGCTTGTGTCGGCTGGAGAGTCGATTATGGCACCCAGTTTGCAGTCATCTGCGAACTTGGTCAGACACAGTCCTTCCGTGTTGGCCTGTCCCTCCGAGAAATATATACCGAACAAGAGAGGTCCCAGGACTGAGCCTTGTGGGACACCACTTGTAACTGGTTTGGAGTCTGACATGGCTCCAGCAATTCTAACCATGTGGGTTCTGTCCTTGATCAAGTTTGTAATCCATCTAGTGACATAGGGGTTTATATTTAAGCTGGTGAGCTTATCTATAATGCCCGAGTGGGGTATTGTATCCAAGGCTTTTGCGAGGTCCAGGTAGGCTGTGTGGACCACCTTCCCCTCGTCAATCACCTTGGTGACTGTTTCAAAGAAATCAACCAGGTTTAAGAGGCAATATCTGCCCTTAACAAAGCCAAACTGGGTAGGATCCAGTGTCTGTAGGTCCCCAATATCTTTATTTATGAGGTCCATGATGATCCTTTCCATAGCTTTGCAGACCAAGCTAGTCAGGCTTATGGGGCGATAGTTTCCAGGATCCGTTGAGGCACCACCTTTATGGAGAGGGACCACTGTTGCTGTACGCCACTCTTTGGGTACATATCCTGTAGTAAGGCTGAGATTGAACAGTAGTTTTATGTTTGGGTTTAGCTCTTCTTGGAGTTCATGTAGGACACAGCCCGGGACACCGTCTGGTCCCATTGATGCTGTGTCTTTTGCTTTGGACAGGGCGGCTCTTACCTGAGCATCTGAGATGTCAGGGGCAGCACTCTGCTGGGATAGATATTTGCCCTTTGGTGGGGAGGGGAGAAGTTTGCGCTGAACCTGTCAGCTAGGATGTTGGCAATGTCTGTGGGTTCAGTGTATTTTTCGTCATTTTGGACTAATTCTGAGCATATCTGGGAATTACCACCCAGGTTCCTAACATAACTAAAGAAAGCCTTGTGATTATCCTTAGTGTCCTGTGCAATTTTTCTCTCGAAGCTGGCCTTAGACAATTTTATGAGTGCCCGTAGTTTTTTGCTAATACTGATCAGTGATGCCTTCCCTTTTTGGGATTTTGCTCTATCATTTAGTAGCTTCTTCCTTCTATTGTATAGTTTGTTTATGGCTGGGGTCCACCAGACAGGACGTCTGCCTTTGGAGGATTGGGTCTTGGTTTTATTTGGGATCGCATGATCCATGCATTCCTGAAGGTGTTCATAGAATGCGTTTATAAAGGATTCTGCGGTCTGGGCCATATTTTCCACATGCCCAGGGGCTTTGAAGGATTCCACCTCGGTTTTGAGGAGTGTGAAATTTGCTTTAGAGAAGTTTTTCACTGTGGTTTTCTGGGCAGGGGGTGGGGTCGGGATGTGAATATCCAGTGAGATTAGTTTATGGTCTGATCTTACCAGTGAGGTATACACTTCTGGTCTGGAGCATATAGTCCCCATGTTGGTGATGATCAGGTCCAGTATGTTTTCCCCTCTTGTGGGAGTGGTAACAAGTTGTTCCATAGCATTTGAGTTTATAAATTCTAGGAACCTTTGGGCTAGGGTGTTGGAGCTAGAGTAATGCTCCCAGTCTATGTTTGGGTAGTTGAAGTCACCCAATATAATGGTGTTTGGAGAGACCTTCATATTTTCCGTGTTCTCAGGAAGGCCGAGTGGGGTTCCTGGGTTTGGGAGGGTGGTCTGTAGCAGGCTATAAACTGGAAGGCAGTTTTACCCACTGTTAGTTGCACATGGATAGTCTCTGATGCTTCGTGCTTTGCCACCAACCTGGAGGTGTGGGTATCTTTGATGAATATCGATACTCCCCCTCCTTTTGTGGTTCGGTCCAAGTTTTGGGGCCGAAAAGCATGGTATGAGGTATAACCTGGTAGTGCTGGGGTGCTCTCGGGAGCCCTGAACCAGGTTTCTGTTACTGCACAGATATCGATGTTCTCCATGCTAAGGAGAGTTTTGAGTGCGTGCATCCTGAGGTTTAGACTTCTGGCATTGAGTAGCATTACTCTTAGTTTCTTATCCCTTGTGATACCTATGGAGATGGGTTTGTCTTTTGAGCCTTGCCTAAAAAAGGCACTATGGGGGTAGCAAGAGCCTTTGCCAATATCCAAAAGCCCAGGGGTGACAGGTGCAAGCCATCCCTAGCGAAGCATCGTGGCTTGTCGAGCATATCATCCCAAGCTGACAGGCATTGGATCCCCTTTGAATGACACCAGTATTTAAGCCAATTGTTGAAATTGATCATCTTGTCTTCATATTGTGGCATCATTCTTGGTGAGGGTAAGATGCTACTCAAGGTCAGGGTCATACCGGCCTGGGCTACATGCTCAGAGAGCTCCTTTATGTCTCTTTTCATGTAGTCCAGGGAGGTACGTCTCAGGTCATTCACACCAGCATGGACCTGAGTGCTTGTGTTATGTGGCGGATCCTAGCGCCCGACAGGCTGCTCACCGTGACCCTCTCCTTGTTCAGCCTGGTGAGCGGGACGTCAGTGTGCCTGACGATAGAGTCACCTATTACAAGTGTATCAGGTGTGCTGTTTAGTCTTAAGGGCTGTGACTGTTCGGCACACTGGCTTTGCGAGATATGTGTTGCACGTGTTTTGTTTTGGGGTAGCGGTTGCTTGGGTGTCTGCTTTGGAGGTCTCTGCTGCTTAGGCAGATCTTTATTTAGAGCCTCCGAGTATGTTTTTGTGTGATTATGTGTTTGGTTTGCTGTCGTGGTAGGTCTATGTGAGACTGGAATTGTAGTTAGTGTGGTTTCCTTCTCCTCCTGACTGGTTATGCCAGTACTGAGTTGAGAGAGCTTAGCCTTCAGTTTGGCTATATGGTTGCATCTATCACATGTGTTGGAATTTGTTGGGAGGAGGAGAGGGGTTGTCTGTGTACATGAGGCAGTTGTAACATTGCCTCAAGATTCCCAGATTCACCAGCTGGACCGGAGAGGAGATTGACAACTGACCTTTGGACATGCTAGAATAATATTGGGAATTCCTTAATAATTGAAAACAAGGGCCAGTGGGGAGTGAGGGTGTAGTGCTTTTAATTTTTAGTGCTGACTTATATAATTGCTTTAGTGAGCAAGTGCCAGGTAACTTAAGTGCAATGTGTTACAGGTAACTTAAATGCAAAACGACAAACAGTAACTTTCTTTCAAGTGAAACAAGGAAATAAGTACAGTAAGCAATGCAGATATCACCAGTGATCCACAGAAGCGCTGAGAAGCCGCGTATTAGGTGGAATTAGCTTTCCAGGGAAATAACAAGCAAACAAACAACAAGCATATAAACAAAGCTAGATTCAGCAGGCCTGGATCTAGTCTATGCTACAGCAAACAAGGTGTACCAATTTCAGTAAGATACAGTTCAAATATTCAGGCACTATAAACCTTTAACCAGAAATTCCCAGCTCAGAAGGGCAGAGTCCAGCCTCTTCTCCCACAAGAGTGCAGACCACGAACCTTCTTAATGTAAAATAACTGGCCTGAAGCCCAAGTGCTTAAACCAGAATTAATACACTTTAAGAATAACAGACACTGGGCTCTCAATCAGCAGTTCCCAACTTAGAAGGATGAAAGCTACCTGTCCTGCCACCACAGTGCATGCCACAAACCTTCCTAATGTAAAACAACTGGTCTGAAGCCCAAGTGCTTAATCCAAAAGACTTAGAATGATAGCTACACTTTAATCAAGTTACTACCAAGCAGTAATAAATACAATTGAATACTTTAGAGAATGCCTGGATTAGTGCTCAAATTACACAAACAAAGCTAGATCCAGCAGGCCCGAATCCAGTCTATGCCACAGCAAACAAGGCGCACCAACTTCAGTAAGAAGCAGTTCAGATATGCATGCACTATAAGCCTTTAACCAGAAATTCCCAGCTCAGAAGGGCAGAGTCCAGCCTCTCCTCCCACAAGAGTGCAGACCACGAACCCTCTTAATGTAAAATAACTGGCCTGAAAGCCCAAGTGCTTAAACCAGAATTAATACACTTTTAGAGTAACAGACACTGAGCCCTCAATCAGCAGTTCCCAACCTAGAAGGATGTAAGCTACCTGTTCTGCTACTACAGTGCAGACCACAAACCCTCTCAGTGCAAAACAACTGGTCCGAAGCCCAAGTGTTTAAACCAAAAGGCTTAGAATGAGTTACACCAAGCAATAATAAATACAACTGAGTACTTTTAAGGTGAGGCAAAAGTAAAATAAAGTAGGTAGAAACACAAGTTCAGTAAAAGCAGATGAATTTTTTTTTTTCTGAACAAGTGCTGAGATCAAAGAAACAGATTTGAGTGCTGAAACTAGAAAACTGGCTAGTTATAAGAAAAAAAACTAAGCTAGAAGGCTTCCCTCCAACACAGAAGGGCTTGGGGGCTCAGAAGCCTACAAATAGTCTATACCACTTAACAGGAAAGGCAGGAAACAAGCTTACATTTTTTTTTCTGTTTCCCAGATGCTCTCTTTGTACACAGTAGGAGTGCCTGAAATCAGAATATGATCTCACTGCACTCAGTTGAGTGAGCAAATGAGATGGGCCCAGAAGGAGCATCCAAACACAAATTTACAAGAGGAGCGGGCAGTTTCAAGGCCACTAAGATTAACACCAAAACAAAAACAGGGAGGGTGGGACTAACTGACTAATGCACTCTGTGTCCCTAGAAGCTGAGATTATAATGCCCTATCTACACAATCGGGAACTTCTTTTTGTTCAGTTAGAATGGCAATATTCAAAATTATATTTTTCTTTCAGAATCTCTAGAGTAAGTATCAGTAAGTTTTTATTTTCTTCAGTGGTACTCTGTTGTCTATGTTATTTGCCATATTTTATATTAAATACACTGTAATGTGTCTTGGCTTTTATGCCTACAAAATAGTAGTTTATTTATATTTTCTCTAAGTTATAAAGTTAGAAATCAGTGGCATACACTAGACTTAATTCTTTGGGGTTTTTTTTGTTTGTTTGTTTGTTTTTTGTATCAAGTTTCTTGATTTCTGAAATTTCATTCTCAGCTGTTTACAGACATTACATATCAAAAAAGTAAATCTCCAAAGACTGAAAAGGTTTATGGCACAAAAGGGTAGAGAAAAGGCAGCTGTGGTTCATTTTAAAAGAGATGTGAATCATCAAGGAATCAATAAGTTTATGATTCATTAGGAAACAAAGACATAAGGGCTAGAGACCTCTTGCTATGTATAGTTTTCACTGCCAAAAGTATTAAAATGAGATGGTTATTATGCTGTAATAGCCAGAGAGACAAATTTCTAAAGAAAATATTGTGAGATTTTGCCCAGATCTAAGATGTTGTGCACAGAGAAATCTGAACAGCATATGAATGCTGCAGAGGAGAAATAGCCAAGTCACACTTCATTCACATGTTGCAGTAGAAGGATCACTTTACAGAGAGTAAAATGCACTTTTCGATGAGGAAATTGTGTGTTTATGGTTCATAGGTTACTACTAGGCTAACTGTCCTTGTGGGCCATTTTAAGCTTAGCCAGTTACCCCATGAGAGAATCAAACCCTGCACCTTGTATCTATAAGGTAAACACCTTAACCATTAGGCCACCCTCCCAACCATGTACTTAGTGACTTACTTTTTGATCAATTTAGCCCTATTAGTCATGTGAATTATATTCAAGGGAACCCGAATGTAATATTAATGTAGCAAACATGAATGAATGAATGAATGAATGAATGAATGAACATATAACTGATGTATTAATTATATGAATAAAGATGCATAGCTGATGGATTAATTATATGAATCAAAGTACACAAGTGATAGAATAATTATATGAATCAAAGTGCCATACAAAATAAGCCATCATGGGCAGTTGGATAACATGGCAACAATTATGTCATTCAGCTGTTATTGGTAGAATTAAAGTGAAATGTGACACTCACTGACTGACAAGAGCAGCTGTCTTCATTCACTAATAAAAAGCAGTACCTACCCTGCAAATATATAATCAACCTGGTAAATCATTAATGTTTCACTGCCAAGCCTAGTGCAGCTTAAATTATAAATGAGATTAACTGTCTACAAAGTTATTTTATTGTGATAAAATCACATGCTACATACAGATAGTACACAGACTTTAATTACCATATTTAAGCACCATTCAGACTGGATCTTAGAAATCCAGAAATACCTAGTTATGCTGAGCAATAATATTATGTATACCCTGATTATGTTGTACACAAATGCTTCTTGGAAGCATTAATTTTTGGAAGTGTGAAAAGGCAGAATTACACATTCTTATTCTAAGGTTGTTAAGGAATTGGTGTGTGAATTGTATACTATTAGAACTCTCTCTGGCAATGAGAAAGGTATTTAGAAGATATACATACAACACCTGGGCTTTGACATGCATTTCACAAAGCAATAAGACACTCCCAGTCATATAATCACTCCTTGAAATAGTAAGACAGGAGTCATTTGTACAGTTTAGCATGATACCTATAGCAAGAAATATTCATTCACAGGAATTAATATGTGATGCCTGAAGTATACATAAATAAATAAATGCTGGCATGGTAGTGGAGAAATATTAACTGTTTTAGTTAATATTGGCATCTCTTAATTCATTAAAAAAGTTGAAAATATATATTCATAAAAAAAATCAAGCTGATCTGGTCTGGTGCATCTGCACTTTCTTGGAAGAAAGTATTTAATTCTCTCAAAGGAATACTACCAAATATCCTTGTTTACATTTCTAACTGCTTTGTGGTTTAGTATATATTTATATTCGTGTGGCAACATGCAGGAGATCAGTTTCAGTGTCTTCAGAATGAGCCTACAGAATAATATAATGAAAACATTAAAAAGCCCACCTGTAGCTTCTCTGCTTCCTAACCGACATTCAATTAAGCTAGACACAATCTCTTTATGCAGAGAAATGTTCTCACAAAATCCATATGCCAATGCAAACTGATACTGTTGTTATTTTTTCCTGAATGAAAGGGGATGCACCTGTCCATATAATTTCTGTAAGTGATTTTATAAGGTTGGTTACAGTTCCTGATAGCAGAGTTTTTACTTATTTATTTCTAGGCAACTTGCAAATAAACACAGGAACAGCTTTGCTCTGTTTTGCTCCAGTGAGTCTCTTTATTTATCCTGTGTCGCACACTCTGCTTTTGAGAGTTCACTCAATCAAGCAGATCTACACAAATAAAATAACTTTGTATCATAGACTACCTACATATCAAATCAAATTACTATTACCACAATCTACTGCCGAAAATATGGATTCTTAAAACATACCTTCTTTTTCAGTACTGAGCAGACTGTAGCAGCTAAGCATATGACTACATCTAGAGCCAATTGTCATAAACTGTAGATCTCAGTCATGTACTGATAGGCTGTTTTTAGCAGAAGTAGGCCTGGGCTGGTAGACACTAGGTGGCTATATTGAATGCGGAAATCATGCACACTCTTATTAGCTGAAATCTGATGGCCAGATTTAAAGGAGACGAATGTCATTTATATGATATTCATGAAAAAGTAGTAATTCATTATCAGATTATCCCAAATAGCAGTGCTTTGCATGTATGTTAATTAAGCACTTATCAATACTGGTAGTATGAGTTGCTTAGTATTTAACCATGCATGCCGGAGTTAAGTCTTCATGCTCTAAGAAAAATGTAAGTGAGTAAATACTGCACAACCCAGTTTGTTTTTATACATGTTTTTGCGTTGTCTGTTACTAAAGGAACACTTCCAACAGTAACGCACTTTTAAAAAAAATAGTCATCTTTTGCTTGTTTTTATATTATGTTATATTCAGTCTTATTTTTAATTACATTTAAATATGTGTGTGATGATGTGAAATAGTGCCAGCTGTGTTGGGGAGAGTAGGGCAGTGCATGTGTAACATATGCAAGTACAGCTAGCTGGAGTTTGGTAAGTAAGTATATGTTATTTGAATATCAAACTGATTTCTCCAGATACTTGTGTTAAAATATATTTGTAAAGTTGCTTGTGTTAAAAATGTATCAACAGTGGGTCCTGATGGACAGAAAATTAATATACATGTATGTCAGACTGTATTGTTGTAAATGATAAAACATATATGTTTTAGCAGAGGATACTGGAAGGAAAGGGTTACGCAAACCTTAAGGAAAATAGCCTGAAATAAAATTACTTGGTTTAGGCCATAAAGATTTTATCTCACACTTCTGAATGCAGCCAGAGATGCAATGTCTGTGAAAACCCTTGGCTGGGATCCTGCTCTATTGTTCTTAGTGGTGTACTAATTGCTACCCTGGGGTGCCAGAGAATTGCTTGTTAGTTTCTGCAGGAAAGATGGAAGTGTAAATGTTTTACAGTTTCCAGATGCTAAAGTGAAGACACAAGGCAGGACCACCAGGCTCTAAAAATCAAACAAATTTATTGTATATTCAACAGATAAGCACTTTCACATGTAAAAACATGCTTCATTGGATCTCAGAAAACAGTCAGACAGCTTAATTTAAACAGATTTAAAATAATGCCAACCAATCCAGTTCACAGCAGAAAAATCAAGTTAATTAATTTTAGTTTCCAGATGCTGTGATAAACCTTAGCAAAAGTTTTATTTGTATACTGCAACACATCAGTGCCAGATCCTGTCTCAATTCTAGTGACAGGACAGTGTGGGAACTACAGAGTCAAGTGACCAGATGTGATGCCATTCTGCAGCCAGCACTGAAATTGTATTTGAATACTAGTGAGAGATGTAAGGAGTGCACTCTGTTTTTGAACCTGACAAGACACTCATCCACTTTCATATTGCCTTGCTTTAGTAAGTATCCAAACACCAAAGGCCAGCATAGAAAGTACAAAAGACACTTGTAAGCTGAGTGAACTAAAAGTTTCCTTTATACAGACTGGTTTCGGCTACCCAGCCTTCTTCAGTGAAACAAAATCACTGAAGAAGGCTGGGTAGCCGAAACCGGTCTGAATAAAGGAAACTTTTAGTTCACTCAACTTACAAGTGCCTTTTGTACTTTCTATGCTGGCCTTTGGTGTTTGGATTTGTTCATGGTTTGGCTGGGCATTCCATACTTGCAAAGCGTTTAGTTTGTTCAGTTGCTTTAGTAAGTAACCAGGGAACAGTAATTCTTAAGTCAGTTAAAAAAAATATAGTGAGATTAGCTAAATGTTTTTTTTTTGTATCTGAGTTTTTCCATCTGTGTTATTTTTTATATTTCCTGTGAGTGAACCTCTGGTGTTCATTGTAAATAAATATTCAGTGTTTTCTTGTTTTTTTATTATTTATTATTAAATATATGTAAACATTTCATTGTGGCTGGTCCACGTTCCTGAAATTCTTGCTGCTTGGTTAAACACTTCCATTTGTATAAGTATTAATTTTAATAAGTGTAATCAGGGACCCTGGTAAGAACCTTAAAGTAGCTGGCTTCAGGTGTTCTGGTGGCAGTAAATCTACTTTACAGTCTGAGTGGAAGTGGCAGAGTGGGTAAGCTGGGCCAGCCTTTCCCAGGTAGGTGTGTGTGTGTGTGTGTGTGTGTGTGTGTGTGTGTGTGTGTGTGTGTGTGTGTGTGTGTGTGTGTGTGTGTGTGTGTGTGTGTGTGTGTGTGTGTGAAAATCAAATCTCAAAGAGACTGTGTGTGACAACTACTCTGAACAGGGACACTGACAGTACTTATTTCACACACAGGATGGACTTGGCTTGGAACACCCGGCTAAGGACTGAGCTCTATATTGGAGAGAAAGCCCAGCCCCAGGACTGGAGTGTGCATTCCCTTTGTGCTCTTAAGGGAAATTGTACTTTGTGCAGACAGCTGCATGTGAAAAATGTGTGTGTCTATTTTTCTCACAGTGAACATTCCCCACCAGTGTCAGTGGTGATGATTGAGGCTCCTTGATCACTGGCCCAGAGGAGGGACATCACAATGTTTATAATGGTTTACAGTACTTTTTTATATTATTTGCATTCATTTAAAAGTAGACTTAAAATGGATATGATTCTGGGTTTGTTAGAAGGACTGCCAATTCAGCTATCAGCAGCAAATACGAATAATATGAAACTATTATTATTTTGTTTTTGCTCATGTTTGTCCAGGTCTTTTCTCCACATGCATTTGTACTTCTGTTTAATACGTATGGGTTTGCAGTCAATATTCTCAGGAATGAAATGGATTTGTGTTACATTTTAGTATTTTGAAAGGTACATCAATCTGCTGTCATGTAGTCATGTATGATGGGATACATGTAAAATATTGGTTTACTGAAATGTACAAGTTATTCCATTATCTTGTCTTAAAGAAACACATTATACATACATTGTGTGTGTGTGTGTGTGTGTGTGTGTGTGTGTGTGTGTGTGTGTGTGTGTGTGTGTGTGTGTGTGTGTGTGTGTGTGTGAAATACATGTAACAAATGATTTACTGACCTGTTTCACTTTTTTTTTGTTTTTTGTTTTTTTTTTTGAGTAATGGTTTGATTTGTCACTAGCACTGTCAGTTAACAATAACCAACAGGTTTGCTAAGACCTGATGTTTTACCCACTGCTCCTAATTTTAAATTGGAATACCACAGTCCATTGCCATTTAGGTTTTCATTATATCGATATGTTCTTTAGGATAATACACAATACCACTTAAATCTAACAAATAAAGCCAAGCTAGTTCACACCAACTTTAGGAACCCATAAAAATCACAACAATTGAGTTATGTTCAGATGACATCACTACAAGTGTACAACCTGTGTCCTTAACATTCTCTAAATGTGTGCTGTTATTTTAAAGTTACACGTCTGTCATCACTTTGTGGCATTGTCTACTTTTTAAAGACTTGCTACACATTTTGTTCAGCAAGTGGTTCTTACTCCATCAGGTTTACAATAAATTGTATGACAGTAAGACTCAGTGGCTGATTAACAAGACACACTGTATAATAAGAAATCATATTCATCATAATGATAGCTGACCATTACTCGGACAATTAATGAAATTCATGGAAAAATTTGGATTTTTTTCTGTAGCGATCATTTCAGTTTAGTATACTTTCATCACATTACTGTTATTTCCATAGCTATAATAAGTTCAGTTCATTAATGCAATCTGGGCTCTTTTTATCCAACGTCACCATTTTGTTTTCTACAATCAGAACTTTAATTGCTGCTTTTACACTGTTTTCTTATTTTTATTTTTATAGTTCCAGTTCCTTTTACACACTAGTGACGTTACTGTTTTTTGTTATTGTAGATAATATTTTACAAAATATACTTGTCAGGGAGGTGGTCTTAATTCTAGAACATTTCCTTTGTTGTGTGTACCTAAGACATAATAAAAATGATTACAGATTTATCAAAAAGACTGCCATTCAGCTATCAGCAACAAATACAAAGAATATGAACCTTTTTTTTATTTTTCACTCATGTTTTATCTAGGTTTTCTCTCCTCGGGTATTAACGATTGTTATTATTACTATCATTATCATCATCAGTCCCTTAGCAGTGTTAAAAGAATTATAGGTTTCCATAGTAACTGCCCCTAGTATCATGCCCAACAAATAAAGTCAAGGGTATTATCAGAAAGAATCACATCTATGGAACAATAGCTTGACAAAATATCAGAGAGAAAATCCCCCTTTCCCTAGGCATCATAGCCTCTGATATGCTTCTGCTTGTATTTACCACACCATTAATCCACCCAAGCTATAAAGAGTCTGTTCTACAGTCTTGCCTGCTTAATAATATCTAACGTACAAGATCTATAAATCATGTTACTCTGCACATTTAGTAAACCAATATATTTGAGCCCTGTATCAAAGCCAACTTACACCCATACTTCTAAACTTAGTATGTCAAAATGCCCTAAACCAATTACAGTGTTGCTCTTAGTAACTATTCTCCTAAGGGGTGACTAGGTTCATAGGTTCATAGGTTCATAGATTAGTACTAGACTAACTACCCTTGCGAGCCATTTTAAGTCTAGCCAATTATCCCCTGTGAGACTCAAACCCTGCACCTTGTGTTTGTAAGGCAAACACCTTAACCATTAGGCCACCCATGATTCCCAGTCACCCTCAGTCTACAAACACACCCACCTCACATTTTAAAGAACTATCTGTAGCCTACCTAATTACATATAGGCTTAATAACAAATTTACCCAATTTGAACTCTGGACTCACTGCCATCCCTGCCATCCAACCAAAAATAACTGCTGTCACTGTGACATGATTCAAGGGTGATTCTCCACATTTCAACAAAAAGTAATCCTATTTGATGACAACAGAATAGGCAGAAGACAAGGCAGAGGGGTAGCTGCCTTTATATACAAAGTAGCAGATGTGAAACCAAAACTCACTACCTCTTCCAGCTCTAGCCACAGCAAAGATCCTTAGTGGTTACTGCTACAAATACTTCTAAGATCTCACATCAAAATATGTATAGCAGTTATCTATATACTACCCCTTCCTCTAGTGACACTTTTAATGCCACCCTTGAACAGCTTACTAAATATGTTACATACAATAATGCAATGACTGGCAATGACAGCAAACTAAAATCACCTCTTGTGACTTATTTCCACTTACCAGCTTACTCACTTATGTCATGGAAGAAACCAGACATAATCCACAAACCAAATGTTCTTTCCTTTTAGATATTACTCTTGTTTACATGCCAGACAGCTTGCACTCATTGTATATAACCACTAATGCATTATGTGACCATTGTCTTACTTCCTACGGATACTGAAAGCAATTACCTCCAAAAATAATACTCTCCAGGAGCATCCCAGATATAAAAAATGAAAAAGAAAAAAAAAAAAAAATGACGGCACACTGTGTGGCAGCGGCTGCTTCAGCTCAACAGGAAAATGTGCATTATTTGTCTTGTTTTATGTCAAAATCATCAAAAAGAAGAGACATTGGGGCAAAAACAGAAGGAAAACTAAGTTATGACAGAGATAGTGTACTGGAAATTCGACACCTAAGCTCACAGCGCAGAAGGATTGATGGGTTGCTGTCTGCAGGGCTTGTGAGGCCTATAACACTCCACGAACTACAGGAACTAGGAATTATACTCAGACATGATCCAAATTGCCTTGTTCACGCAAAGCTGTCTGCTACCACATACAGAAAGTGGAAAAGAAGAAAAGATGTGAAAGAATAAGGAAGCGTGGATCTCATACTGGACTCTCTGCCATGTTAAAAGCTAATCCATACAGGCCTGTGCTCCCATCCTTGCTACTGGCCAGTGTTCGCTCCTTGGATAGCAAAATGGACTACATAAGACCGGAGTTAACCACTCATAGCAAGGTAAGAAACAGCTGCGTACTTATGTTTACTGAGACATGGTTAAGCAATAATATAAATAATAGTGCAGTCTATGTAGAATGGCTTACATTATTTAGAGTAGAGAGACACCAGGCACTCTGTGGAAAATTAAAGGAAGGGGGTGTCTGTATCTATGTCAACAATAACTGGTGCATCATCTGTGAGTTGGTTACTATACACTGCTCTGAAAATATCAAGTTTATGTCAATGAAATGCAGACCTTTCTATCTGCCAAGGGAGTTCAGTGGAGTGAGCATCACAGTGATGTATATTCCCCCCAGTGCAAATACCAACGAGGTACTGAGTACACTTTACCAGTCAATCATTAAGCTATAAAATCAGAATCCGGAGTTTACTCACACAATAGGAGGTGATTTTAATCAAGCAAATATGAAAACAGTTTTATCTCATTTCTTCCAACATGTGATCTTTTCAATGAGAGGAGAGAACATTATGGATAAGGTCTACACCAGTGTCAAGCTAGCATATAAGGCAGTACCTCATCCACAGCTGGTAACTCAGATCATCTCTCCATTATGCTATCAGCATACAGACCATTGTTAATCACAGGAAAGCCATCCAGGAAACAAATAAGTGTATGACCAGACGGAGCAGGCTCAGCCCTCCAGGACTGCTTCGAAAGCACGGACTGGAATATTTCAAGGAGGCAGCTATCATGGACCAGAAAATTAACCTGGATGAGTTCACAGAGTCTGTGATGGCCTATATATCAAAGTGTGTGGATGATGTGACAGTCAACAAGGCCATCATCACACAAGTGAATCAGAAACCCTGGCTCACAAGTGGAGTGTACAATCTCTTGAAGGTACACAATGCTGCCTTTAAGTCTAAAGACAAAGATGTCCTTAGGGAAGCCAGAGTGAAACTAAGTAGAGGAATAAGAGAGGATAAGCAGGTCTATGGACAGAAAATTCAGGGTCATTTCTTAAACTGAGAGACTCCAGGCATCTGTGGCAAGGTATACAATCTATATCAGACTACAGGCCCCTACATTCTCAATGTGATGATAACACAGAGTTTCTCAATGAGCTCAACACCTACTTTGGCAGGCTCAAGAAGGGAAACAATACAACGGCAACAAAACTGCCCACCAACCAAGAAGATTAAGTGCTCTTCCTTTAACCAGTGGATGTTCAAAGGGTGCTGCCATGGGTAAACCCAAGAAAGGCAGCTGGTCCTGACAATGTCCTGGGGCAGGTGCTCAGGGACTGTGCTGACCAATTAACTACTATTCTCACCAACATATTCAACATCTCTCTGCATCAAGCCACAGTACCCAAGTGCTTCAAAAATGCAACCATTATACCACTGCCCTAGAAGTCTCCACCCTCAAGCCTGAATGACTACCGCCCAGTAGCTCTGACCTCCACTGTAATGAAGTCTTTTGAGAGATTGGTCAAAGGCTACTTGATATCAAATCTTACTGCAACACTGGACCCACTCCAATTTGCTTAAAGATCCAGTCACTCTACAGCAGATGCCATCTCACTGGCACTTCAGTTATCCTTGGCACACTTGGAGAACAAAAACTGCTATGTCTGCATGTTATTTATTGATTTCAGCTAAATCTTCAACATGGTCATCCCCCAACATCTGATTGAGAAACCGGTCCACCTGGGTGTTAGCACTCCTTTATGCAACTGGATTCTGGACTATCTTATTGACAGACCACAAAAGGTATGCGTAGGCAGCAACACCTCAATTAGCATCACACTGAACATTGGAGTACCTCAAGGATGTGTCCTGAGCCCCCTGCTGTTCACTAAGTGGACACATGACTGCATCACTAGGTACAATACAAGCCACATTATTAAGTTTGCGGACGATACTACAGTGGTGGGTTTCATCAGCAATGATGACTAAAAAGTCTACAGAGAGGAGGTGAACCAACTGACTGGCTGGTATGACAACAACAAACTTGCTCTCAATGTGAATAAAACAAAGGAGATAATAGTATACTTCAGGAAGAGACATAAGCCTCATTCTCTACTCACAATCAAAGGAGAAACAGTGGAAAGGGTGAAGAGCACCAAGTTCCTGGGGGTGCATATCGCTCAAGAATTGCCTTGGTTAATAAACACTAATCACATTGTCAAGAAGGCACAACAGTGTCTACACTTTCTAAGAAGGTTGAGGAGAGCAAAACTACCACCTTCAGCTCTTACAACCTTCTACAGGAGTACCATCGAAAGCATCTTGACTAGTAATATCTTGGAGTGGTATGGAAACTGCACGGTTTCAAATCGCAAATCTCTCCACAGGGTGGTGAAAGTGGCGGAGAGAATTATCAGGTCCATGTTCCCATCTATCCAAGACTTGCACTCTGCTTGGTGCCTCACCAGAGCCATGAAAATAGTCAAAGACTGCACTCACCCTCCCCATGGTCTGTTCTCATGTTTGTCTTCAGGAAGGAGATAGCGTAGCTTGCATTGCAAAACCACCAGATTTAACAGAAGCTTTTTTTCCACAAGCCATCAGACTTCTGAACTCCAGTAATAACATACACCATGCTGGTCATCGAGGTCTGGAGTTACAACACTGAAGTAATTCACAGACATATGCAATATCTCTACGAAAGTACAATCTTATACCTTATATGCAATATTAACAATGCCAAGTTAACATTCTGTGCAATATGCCAAGTTAGCATTACATACAATTTGAAATCTGTCTGATTCTGATCTGTGCAATATATTGGGTACTGACGAAGACGTGTAAGTGGACTAGTCTTGGTGCATGTCATTACATTTGTTACTGTACTGCATAAAAGTCTTACTTTTGTTATTGTTGGATTAGCATTAGTATATGTGTTATTGCTGTATTAATATTATCAGTATATCTTGTATATACATTGAGTTTGAAATAACACAGTTTCATTCAGTTGCACTGTTGTGTAGTCTGAATGACAATAAAGTTCACTTTGACTTTGACATATCACATGCTACTCTCTGTATTGACCTACAGCTAACTGATTAGAGTACATTCTGCAGCTCTACAGACCCCCACATCTATGTTATCCACCTTCTTTAATCAGCTGTCATGCAGTTAGGCTAAGTTATTCCCAGTTAAGAAAACCAGATTTCAAGGAAGGGTTACTCCATGGCTTATTACGGATCTGAAAAAAAAATATTAAAGCTAGGGATAAAGCCTGAAAAGCTTGGTAGGCAGACACCAATAACCAAAATATTTTTTTTTAGAATTCCATATGTTATATGCAGATATTAGAATTAACACCAACACTGTGAAAGCTAACTATATCAGAGATCTGCAGGACAGTCAGCTAGGTCAGCTCAAACGATTTTGGCAAACAGTGAGAAATGTAGCTGTCAGTAAGCTATTTCTCAAACGGACAGAATCTATTACTCATAACATCAGTCTGATAAATAATATTAAAGATAATGTTACTTCCATGTCTGCTTTTACTGCACCATTATTTAACAGTATTCAGTTATTTTTTTTCCTGCAACACTTTATAAGAATCAGTAATACCCACTTTCTACTTTAAAATATTTTTATTCCCTAAGTCCAAGATCAGGTTCATATAGGTAAACTTGGCTGAACCAATAAACACAAATTCTGTACCCTCTATCCAAAACTCCCAAAACTTTGTGTACACTTCCCAGTAACCTTTTGGTTTCAGAGATAGGCCTACCACAGTGCTTGTGCACAAAGACTTGCAACAGTGCATCAGACTGTCTCCACAGCCATGCTACATTCTATTCAGGATGTCCAGAGGACATACATATGCTAATTAGCCATGTGTTCTTCCATTAGAACTGCCTCCAGGATGGCATCTATGCTTGGAAATGCTCAGTTGCTTACATTAGCATGAGCATTCCTAGTCCCTTGAATGTATGAAAGAGGCAGCATGTGTGAATTCCTCTGTAAGTGTGTGTCTGCCTTGAAGGTAGTGGTAGGGGAGTTAGTGGGGAGTAAGTTAGGCAGGGGTGTGTGTGTGTGTGCGTGTGTGTGTGTGTGTGTGTGTGTGTGTGTGTGTGTGTGTGTGTGTGTGTGTGTGAGAGAGGAAGGCGAATAGATGAGTGTGTCTCTGAGTTTGATTGGGTAGGGAGGGAGCTGTTTCATGTGTGTGTGTGTGTGTGTGTGTGTGTGTGTGTGTGTGTGTGTGTGTGTGTGTGTGTGTGTGTGTGTGTGTGTGTGTGTGTGTGTGTGTGTGTGTGTGTGTGTGTGTGTGAATATGGATGAGTGTGTCTGTGAATGTGATTTGGTGTGGAGGGGCCTGTTTCGTGTGGGGGGTTTAGTATGGCTGTCTTACTTCCACACTCTCATAAAATAACAGGCAGAACCTGCAACATTAGATGGGGAACCACTAGCCACCACAGACAACTCTTTAAACAAGTGCCTGAGTCACACTTAAGAGAGGATGGGAATCAGGAGGTGGAAGAACATTAGACACCAGAGTGACACTTAGACAGGGCAGGGATTGGGGATGGGAGTGGAACGATACCTCTTTAAACTGATGCCTGACTAACACTTAAGCAGAATGGAGATTAGTAAGTGGGAGGAGCACTAGACACCAGGATAACTCTTTAAACTCGTGCCTTAGCTGCACTTACACAGAACAGGAATCAACAGGTGGGGGAGCACTAGATGCCAGGGATAAGTAGCAAGCCTTAAAATGCACTAAAAAAATTCAGCTCACACAGAAGAAATAAGTCCTCTGTTTCACCACTAGACACCAGGGATAGAGTTTAAAATATATATAATTAAAAAAAAATCAAAGCACAAAGGCAAAGGTGAAGAAAAGGGATTTGAGCTGCGTACCCTTGACACACAAAAACTGCGATTTAGAGACATGAAAATTAACCAGTAATGAGATCAAAAACCCAAACAGCTCAGCTAGGTTAAACTTTACTACTACAGTAAGACTTCATTTAAGTTTTCTAGGGTTATGAATATGTAACATAAACATATGCCGGTAACAACAGAAGAATTTTTAGAGGTGTGGTTTTTGATGGGAAACAGTTATAGTGCCAGTTGTTAAATAAGTAGCTAAAACATTCAGTAAAGTTATTTGACTTATGCCTGTATCTGCTCAGAAATGGGCCAGCCTCAATTTTCATGACACTTTCATAAACATTAATTAGCATTTTTATGACACTTTCATAAACATTAATTAGCATTTTAATGGTTCCTTAGCCCTAACTACCAGAGGATTTGCAATTGTTCAGTCTTGTAATAGTTGAACTCTCTCCTTTTCCATGTTTGCACTTCTTGATATGATATGATATGATATGATATGATATGATATGGTGATTATGCCTCATAAATGTCCTATTAAATGTCCTGCTTCCTAATCTGCATAATATGGGTGATGTTCCAGTTAAGATAACATAACTGCAGCCTACTGGTAGTTTAAGTTAATGTTTCAAAATGTGCACCATTTCTCACCTTTACAAAGTTCTCTCTCCATCTATTGAACTGAAATGGAGTTTGGGTGGTAATGACCTATCTAATTTTTTGGGTTTTGGTCTTCTGCATGTTTTATGAGTTTGCTATCGTTATATTATCTCTGTTGAATTTCTGTCCTCAGGGATGCTCTTGTGTCTTCCTTGAAAGATCAGCATCCTAAACTATGTAGAACTCACCTAACTAAGATTAACATTTAGTTTTTTCATTCAAAATGATTGTGTAAACACAATTTTTGCTGTTCTTTTAAAACTATTATCACTCAGATGTTTTCTATGTGCAGCAGTGTGTGTTGGTTAGCGATCAGCAAGGGGCCTTTCAACTCTTAAACATGATTGACTTCTTAGCAGATATTTGGGTAGAGAAGACAGAAAGATAACATGAATTCAACAGTCACTCATGTTACTGACATAGTACATATTCATGTTTATCAGTTAACTATGGGAAGGTCTATTATTGCTCCCTGCCTTTTGCAGAACACGTATCTTTTTATTTTCAATACAAATATTATATAATTCCATCTGTTTTAATTCAGCAACAAATACAAATCTTACTGCAATGCATTCCTGCACATTATATTATAACTGTTATTTCCTTCTAACATATTTATTTTCAGTTACTATAGTCATATTATCTTAAGAAAATACTATAATCTGTCTTAATCAGACCATCTTCTTTCCTACAATTTTAAATCAAGTAGTTATGCATATATTTCCCTTTGTTCAGTTTTCATATTTGCTTCAGTACCATTTTAAACATTAGACATAACAACATTAAAACACAGAACAAAAATAAGAAAACAAGAAAAATTACTAATATAACTGTGGAATTCAACCTTCCCCCAGCTACATACAATATTGCCTCTTCTTTACTGTATTCATTCTCGTCTTTTTTCCCCTTCTACATTTACCTGTGTCTTATTTCTTTCCCTTTGGGTGAATTGACAAATCATATATATCTCTAAAACAAAGCAGAATCACTGTTCCAAAAATAACCAATAAGCACCAAAACCAGAACAGATCGAAGAGGGCACAAATCCTAGTCTGCAAGCTATAGTTTAATTAATACACGACTCTTCAGTCCATCAAGTAAAATGCATAAAACAACTTATCAGTCCACCAAAATTCGCATAGAAAAAATGATTAAAACGACTTTTCAGTCCACCAAAATTCACATTAACGCAATTCAGCACACTGCGTTTTCGTTTCCAAAAACTTCATCAGATGGAGAAAATGCATACCTAAACACAACCAATTTATACAGATTAAATTAATTAAAATACTTAATTAGGAATAGTCCTATCAAACATTTAAAGGGCTAGAATCTGTAATACATTCAGCAAAAGGAAATATTCATAAAGACACATCAAATAGATAAAAAATATTAAGAAATATAAATACTTCAATATGAAATGTAGTAGAATGTTATATAAAATATTAAATACCTCAAAATAATTTGTTTAATAATAATACAATACATTAATCTAAAATAATGTTAAGCAAATAACTTAATAGTAGCGTCCACAATTAAATATCTGAATGGCTCACAAATAATGGACATATCAGACTAATACAATAAACTGTACAAAATTTCATTTACATATATAGGGAAATGTTTCTTAAAAAATAACTAAAGCTTTGCTGATCTCAGCTTAAGGACAGGGGCCAAAGAAATAGCATCATTAAGCCCTGGGAATTTGTTAGCTTCCAAAGAAAGTTGCCATAAAAGCTCTTTATATTCTATTGAGGTTTCCCATGGACCACCTCTTATATCTTTTTCCACCACCTCTAAAACAAAGAAGCTAAATTTTGCTTCCGGGCAACTTATTTTGTGTCTATATAAGGCATTGTTAGTACATTTTATTTTAATCTCATAATAGTGTTCATAAATTCTATTTTTTAACTTTCTTTCCGATTTTCCTATATAGAATGCATCACAATGATCACATAGCCCTATATATACAATCCCAGTGGTATCACAGTTGGCAAAATGTATGCTCTGAATCAACCTATCCCTACTGGGTATAAAAATAATATCCTTTGTGTAGATATAGGGGCATTGAGAGCACCTCCCACATTTGAAGGTGCCTACTTTTCCCACCTTAACTTTTTTCATATCGTATTTACCTTCTAATATAGTTTTTAGACTTTTACCCCTTTTATATGTGCATTTCAAAGGTTCTTCAAAAATACATTTTAAGTCTGAAATCTGACCAAACCTATTCCATTCTTCTTCCAGAATCTGTCTTATTCTGGTGCACTACCATTGAAATCCACTACAAAGTTACCTGTACCTTCATAATTATTCTTATTCAACTTTATCTCATTCAAATCAGTATTCATACCTATTATAGGTTTAAATTTATCATGTCTTGCTCCCCTGACCTCTCTCTCTATCATTTCTATGAGGTCTGTGGGGTAGCCCCGATCAATAAACATATTGTACAAAGTATGACACTCATCATCAAAATCATTCTCTCTTGATGTCATACGACTTCCTCTCACATATTGCCCCTTAATAATGCCTTTTTTCTGGTGATAGGGATGGGCACTATTAAAGGCTAAATATGAATTAGAGAATGTTTCTTTTCTAAAAATCTTTGAATAAAAGGTATCATCCCCTTTACCTATAGTAATGTCCAAATAATTTAAAAAATTCCTATCATCTGTATAAGTAAATTTTAAAAATTCGGTAGATTCCGAAATATAATTAAAATATTCTAGAAATTCATCTTTTGAGCCAACCCACAAAAAACACATATTGTCCAAAAAACGCTTGTATAGCTTCCAGTTGTGGGCGTATTTTGAACTAATGATATATTTGTCCTCCCAGGCTGTTAGAATAATATTAACATATGTGGGGACACACCTTGCCCCCATACCTACACCCTTAATTTGCTTAAAAAATTCACCTTCATAATGAATAAAGTTATTATTTAACACTAAATCCATCAAGGATAATATAAGATAAAAATCATTATTATTAAAGTGACCGTATTTTATTAAAGCTTCTTCAAACCACTTCATCCCTTCATCGTGTGGTATAGATGAAAACAAGTCTATTATGTCAATAGTAATAAAAGTAATCCTTTCATCATACATATCTTGTGTTATATTACGCAACAAGTCCCAAGAATCTTTTACAATGCCCTGCCCTCCTACTGAAAGGGCCTTCAATTTTACATCTAACCACCTTGCCAAAGGTGCAGTAACTGAGCCTTCTGATGTAACTATAGGTCTCAAAGGGGGATTTTCCACGGCTTTATGAACTTTTGGTACCCCAAAAATGGTGGGGACCTTCGGTTTTTCCACATGGAGGTACTTAAAAGTCTCAACATCTATTGAGCCTTCCAAAAGTAAATAATTTAATACTACATATATTTTCCTATTACCAATATTAATTTTGTTAATGGAGGCTCTTACATATTTATCTGTATCACAAAGTATTTCCATCATTTTAGCTTCATATAGAATATTATCCATAATAACAGAACCTCCACCTTTATCCGGTTTCATAACCCTTACCGTGGTATCTTCCTTTATTTCCCTTAACAACCTATGTTCTTCCTTAGTAAGATTATACATAATTTTATTCTTTGAAAGTTCTGCTCTCAATTTATTATCCATTAAAACTTCAAAATTTTTTAATTGCGGGTATGGGGTGGATTATACGTACTCTTTCTTCTTAGTACTTCATCTTTCTGACTATAGTTATTATCTCCTTGGAATAATAATTCCAAATTTTTCTTCCTTAAAAACAACTTAAGGTCAATAAGCACTTTGCTAATATCAGCCTTCACATTGGGGACAAATTTAAAGCCTTTTGATAGTAAAGAAAAATGCACTTCATTTAATACATAATTGCTATAATTATATATAGTATAACCCTTATATCTAGTAGTACAACCTTGACAAACTATAGTATCTACCTTACTAAAATTACCTAAAATATGATCTCCTAACCTTTCCACTGCTGAAATGTTTTGTTGTTGTAATTGTTGTTGTTCTTGTTGCCCCTCGCATGCATGTACCCCCCATAATTGTAGTTTTTTTGCTGGTAATTTTTTATTCTCTCCGATCTTCTTAAAGGGGGGGTATTCTATTTGGTCATCCAAATCACATAATTCTTCTCCTCCTTGTGACATATGTTCATAATATTCACTTACTCTCCTATCTTTGGCATAACCGTCCTGATATTTGTTAAAAAAATATCTTGGTTTAGGGTAATTCACTTTGTCCTTATATTCTTTGATATCTCTATCTAATTTCTTACTTTTCCTAATATACCCTTTATTAATGTTATTTTCAATCTTGTGTAATGTTCCATGATACTGTCTCTGACCTTCCTCTACAGAAAATAGCAAATCTTCTGTGATTTTCTGATTAGTAACTTCAATTTTATTAAATAAAGTTTTCATTTCCCTTTCATTTTCTCTTATAATTGCTTTTAAAATCTCAAATCCACAATTATCAAATATATCTAAAAGTTCATTATGAAACACACTTCCCTCCCTAACTTTATTAGGATATTTAAACACTCTTAAGCCCTTAGGCACAATTTTCAATTGCAAACATTCTTTCAGGTATGCATTCTCCAGTTCTAAACTTTTATATTTAAAAAGAACATCATCCAACAATTTAATATTATAGGTTCATAGGTTCATACTAGGCTATCTGCCCTAGGGCATTTATAAGCCTAGCCAGAATGTGTTTGGCTTTCGCCACCCATTTTAAATTTATTTTGCTATGCCCTTTTTTGAGGTTAGTATACTATGCCTCTATCTAACAGTGACACAGAAGTGATACCCGGGGTAAACCTACGATCTCCCATCCACTCATCAAGATTCCTCTTGAAGAGAGTCAATGAGGGACTCTGCCTAACCTGGACTGGGATTTTATTCCAGAGTGAAGGGAGCCTCTGGGTTATTAATCTGTCCCTCCAGCATGTCCTATTTATTTCAGTGCTGAGGTGCAAGTCTCTCGAGCGCGTAGCTCGATGGGATTTGGATTTTCTGAGGTGCAGCATGTCCATTAATTCCGGGTTGGACATGGCTTTATACGTCAGGCACAGATCTCCTCTGAACAGGCGGTATGCCACTGAGTAGAGCTGGAGTTTCTTTAACCGGGCAGCATATGGCATCTGTTTGAGCCCTTTGATCCTCTTGGTGAGGTACTTTTGGGGTCTTTCCAGTTGCTGCAGGTGTCTGGTAAGGTACATCCCAAAAGGGGCACTGTACTCAATTATGGGCCTGATGAGGGATGAGTAAAGAGGCACGATGACCTCCCCTGATCTACATGTGAATCCCTTCATGATTAGGTGGGCTATATAAAATGTTTTTCTAACCACTTTGGCCACGTGGTTGTCAAATGAGAGATTGCTATCAACTTGGGTCCCCAGGTCCCTAATTACTTCTTCTGTACTTAATGGATTTCCACCTATGTGGTAATTTGTGGGCACTTTGTTTTTGCCAAAGGGGATGACTATACACTTTTTGGCATTTAGCTTGAGGCCATGGCTCTGGCACCAGTTGTCTGTTTCTATGAGGCCCTTTTGGAGGATGCTTGTGTCGGCTGGAGAGTCGATTATGGCACCGAGTTTGCAGTCATCTGCGAACTTGGTCAGCCACAGTCCTTCCGTGTTGGCCTGTACCTCCGAGAAATATATACCGAACAAGAGAGGTCCCAGGACTGAGCCTTGTGGGACACCACTTGTAACTGGTTTGGAGTCTGACATGGCTCCAGCAATTCTAACCATGTGGGTTCTGTCCTTGAGCCAGTTTGCAATCCATCTAGTGATATAGGGGTTTATATTTAAGCTGGTGAGCTTATCTATAATGCCCGAGTGGGGTATTGTATCGAAGGCTTTTGCGAGGTCCAGGTAGGCTGTGTGGACCACCTTCCCCTCATCAATGGCCTTGGTGACTGTTTCAAAGAAATCAACCAGGTTTAAGAGGCAGGATCTGCCCTTAACAAAGCCGAACTGGGTAGGATCCAGTATTTGTAAGTCCCCAATATCTTTATTTATGAGGTCCATGATGATCCTTTCCATAGCTTTGCAGACCAAGCTAGTCAGGCTTATGGGGCGATAGTTTCCAGGATCCGTTGAGGCACCACCTTTATGGAGAGGGACCACTGTTGCTGTACGCCACTCTTTGGGCACATATCCTGTAGTAAGGCTGAGATTGAACAGTAGTTTTATGTTTGGGTTTAGCTCTTCTTTGAGTTCATGTAGGACGCAGCCCGGGACACCATCTGTTCCCATTGATGCTGTGTTTTTTGCTTTGGAGAGGGCGGCTCTTACCTGAGCATCTGAGATGTCAGGGGGGCAGCACTCTGCTGGGATAGATATTTGCCCTTTTGGTGGGGGGGGGGAGAAGTTTGCGCTGAACCTGTCAGCTAGGATGTTGGCAATGTCTGTGGGTTTGGTGTATTTTTTGTCATTTTGGACTAATTCTGAGCATATCTGGGAATTACCACCCAGGTTCCTAACATAACTAAAGAAAGCCTTGTGATTATCCTTAGTGTCCTGTGCAATTTTTCTCTCGAAGCTGGCCTTAGACAATTTTATGTGTGCCCATAGTTTTTTGCTAATACTGATCAGTGATGCCTTCCCTTTTTGGGATTTTGCTTTATCATTTTGTAGCTTCCTCCTTCTATTGTATAGTTTGTTTATGGCTGGGGTCCACCAGACAGGACGCCTAACTTTGGAGGATTGGGTCTTGGTTTTATTTGGGATTGCATGATCCATGCATTCCTGAAGGTGTTCATAGAATGCGTTTATAAAGGATTCTGCGGTCTGGGCTGTATTTTCCACAGGCCCGGGGGCTTTGTAGGATTCCACCTCAGTTTTGAGGAGTGTAAAATTTGCTTTAGAGAAGTTTTTCACTGTGGTTTTCTGGGCAGGGGGTGGGGTCGGGATGTGAATATCCAGTGAGATTAGTTTATGGTCTGATCTTACCAGTGAGGGATACACTTCTGGTCTGGAGCATAGAGTCCCCATGTTGGTGATGATCAGGTCCAGTATGTTTTCCCCTCTTGTGGGAGTGGTAACAAGTTGTTCCATAGCATTTGAGATTATAAATTCTAGGAACCTTTGGGCTAGGGTGTTGGAGCTAGAGTAATGCTCCCAGTCTATGTTTGGGTAGTTGAAGTCGCCCAATATAATGGTGTTTGGAGAGACCTTCATATTTTCCAGTGTTCTCAGGAAGGCCGAGTGGGGTTCCTGGTTTTGGGAGGGTGGTCTGTAGCAGGCTATAAACTGGAAGGCAGTTTTACCCACTGTTACTTGCACATGGATAGTCTCTGATGCTTCGTGCTTTGCCACCAACCTGGAGGTGTGGGTATCTTTGATGAATATCGATACTCCCCCTCCTTTTGTGGTTCGGTCCAAGTTTTGGGGCCAAAAAGCATGGTATGAGGTATAACCTGGTAGTGCTGGGGTGCTCTCGTGAGCCCTAAACCAGGTTTCTGTTACTGCACAGATATCGATGTTCTCCATGCTAAGGAGAGTTTCGAGTGCGTGCATCTTGAGGTTTAGACTTCTGGCGTTGAGTAGCATTACTCTTAGTTTCTTATCCCTTGTGATACCTATGGAGGTGGGTTTGTCTTTTGAGCCTTGCCTGAAAAAGGCACTATGGGGTAGCAAGAGCCTTTGCCAATATCCGAAAGCCCAGGGGTGACAGGTGCAAGCCGTCCCTAGCGAAGCATCGTGGTTTGTCGAGCATATCATCCCAAGCTGACAGGCATTGGATCCCCTTTGAATGACACCAGTACTTAAGCCAATTGTTGAAATTGATCATCTTGTCTTCATATTGTGGCATCATTCTTGGTGAGGGTAAGATGCTACTCAAGGTCAGGGTCATACCGGCCTGGGCTACATGCTCAGAGAGCTCCTTTATGTCTCTTTTCATGTAGTCCAGGGAGGTACGTCTCAGGTCATTCACACCAGCATGGACAATGACTGAGTCATATTTGTACTTGCCTTGGAGTGACCTGAGTGCTTGTGTTATGTGGCGGATCCTAGCACCCGACAGGCTGCTCACCGTGACCCTCTCCTTGTTCAGCCTGGTGAGCGGGACGTCAGTGTGCCTGACGATAGAGTCACCTATTACAAGTGTATCAGGTGTGTTGTTTAGTCTTAAGGGCTGTGACTGTTTGGCACACTGGCTTTGTGAGATATGTGTTGCACGTGTTTTGTTTTGGGGTAGCGGCTGCTTGGGTGTCTGCTTTGGAGGTCTCTGCTGCTTCGCAGATCTTTATTTAGAGCCTCCAGTATGTTTTTGTGTGATTATGTGTTTGGTTTGCTGTCGTGGTAGGTCTATGTGAGACTGGAATTGTAGTGAGTATGGTTTCCTTCTCCTCCTGACTGGTTATGCCAGTACTGAGTTGAGAGAGCTTAGCCTCCAGTTTGGCTATATGGTTGCATCTCTCACATGTGTTGGAATTTGTTGGGAGGAGGAGAGGGTTGTCTGTGTACATGAGGCAGTTGTAACATTGCCTCAAGATTCCCAGATTCACCAGCTGGACCGAGAGGAGATTGACAACTGACCTTTGGACATGCTAGAATAATATTGGGAATTCCTTAATAATTGAAAACCAGGGCCAGTGGGGAGTGAGGGTGTAGTGCTTTTAATTTTTAGTGCTGACTTATATAATTGCTTTAGTGAGCAAGTGCCAGGTAACTTAAGTGCAATGTGTTACAGGTAACTTAAATGCAAAAATGACAAACAGTAACTTTCTTTCAAGTGAAACAAGGAAATAAGTACAGTAAGCAATGCAGATATCACTAGTGAGCCACAGAAGCGCTGAGAAGCCGCGTATTAGGTGGAATTAGCGTTCCAGGGAAATAACAAGCAAACAAACAACAAGCATATAAACAAAGCTATATTCAGCAGGCCTGGATCTAGTCTATGCTACAGCAAACAAGGTGTACCAATTTCAGTAAGATACAGTTCAAATATTCAGGCACTATAAACCTTTAACCAGAAATTTCCAGCTCAGAAGGGCAGAGTCCAGCCTCTCCTCCCACAAGAGTGCAGACCACGAACCCTCTTAATGTCAAAAAAGACCTCAGAAGACCAGGAAGACTGTGACCAGTTATCAGATACCACTCCGGAATCAGAATTCAAAAATAGTGGTATATTCAAAGTCCAACAATGAATATGATAGTAACAAAGTAGATTTACCAAAAATAACGTGTCCAAAGAAAAAAAACAATATTTAAAAGTCCAAAGTTGCTTTAATAATCCACAGCCAGTATTCAAAAACGAGCGCTTTCGCCTGGCGCATCCCAGGCTTTATCAAGTTGTAACATATTGTGTGGCCGTCCTCTTTATTTATACCATAGGATAGGCCATCCAATTAATTAATTAACAATTTAATACATCAATTAATCAAAAAAATGACTGTTTCAAAATAAATATACCTACACCATAATTAAAAAGTGCATAAAATAGAATAAATAAAATGACTAATACACACTGTGTAACAATTGAGTTAACAATAATGCCAACATACGTTAAAACTAACTACACATACTTGATCCTTTGCATAAAACTCCTCAAACATAAATACTGTATTAGCATTAAAAAACTCTAAGAACTAGAGTGTTTGTTGACCATTATCGGACACCCTACTATATAATGTAATAGAAATGCGATATCAGTATTTATTATGTTAGAAATTAAAAAACAAAATCTCATTTAAAGCCTAAATTCCAGCATGAAGATACTGAGTCACCCCTTATACAAAACAGATACCTAAAAGAGTGAATAGCCCTGAAACACACACTACTTCCAATCAGAGCCCAAAAGATGGTAGCAAAAGTATTAGATGATACAAAAAATGTCTGCACCATCATAATTTATTACTTCTAATTTTGAGTGCACTTTTAAGACTAACACTATCGTTCAGTCCAGGGAATCTCGTGGCATCTAAAACTAGTTGCCACATAAGTTCACGATGTTCAAGAAAATTCTCCCAGTCTCCCCCTCTAGGGTCATGACTGACCCTTTCAAGAATGAAAAATTTAATCACCATGTTACTACACTTTAAAGAGTGCTTGAAAAAAGCATTACTCTCTTTTTTCTTTTCAATATCATATGTGTGTTCGTATATTCTTTTTCTAATGGTCCTAGTTGTTTTTCCCACATAGAATGCAGAACACTCAACACATATACCCAGATACACCACCCCGAATGAATTACAATTAAAATGTTCCCGTGATCTCAACATACGGTTTCTAGATGGAATAAAGACGTGGTCATCATTCAAGAGGAAAGGGCATTGGTTGCATGCCCCACATTTGTACGAACCATTCTTTCTAAGTGTATTGGTGCTGTTGGCAATACAATGATTGTGTCCAACTTGCTCAAACATATCTTTTAAGTTCGTATCACGTTTTCTGATAAATTGTATTTTACCTGGTAAAAAAGATTTAATGTCATCTTGAGACGTTAGTATGGGCCAGAACATATTCATTGTATTTTCAATACATTCTGAATCCTCAGAAAAAGTGTATACAAAACCTCTAGAGGTATCTGTATGCCCCTGTTTATTATTACTAGGTAACGGAAGACCATGTTCTAGAAGTGGGGGATAATGCGAATCTCTTTTTGCTTTAATTTCAGCCACACATGCATTAATCAACCAATCAGGATACCCTCTCTCTTCAAATAAGGTAGCTATATACAAAATTTCATTCAAAAATAAATTCAAGGTACTACACATTCTTGAGGCTCGTATCATCTGTCCTCTGACTATTCCTCTTTTAGTATAATGTGGATGGAAACTGTCGAAATACAAAAATGCATTTGAAAATGTTTCCTTTCTGAAAATCTGGGATGTAAATGTATTATTGCTCCTGTCCTTCACAAGAGCCACATCCAGATAATGGAGGGTGTGCTCACTGAGTTTGTAAGTGAAAGCTAAAAAATTGGTGGAAGAACTGATATAATTGTAAAACTCCAGGAAACTGTCTTTAGGACCTTGCCATAATAGACAAATGTCATCCAGGTAGCGCTTATAAAAAATAATATTGTTCTTCCAGTCAGATGCATGAATGACCATAGACTCCCATTTATGCAATACAATGTTAGCATAGGAGGAGGCACATGGAGCACCCATGGCCACCCCCTTGCACTGCCTAAAAAATTCCCCACTGAAAAAAATATAATTATTATTCAAAATAATTTCCATAAATTCAACTATTAAATTGACCATGTTGCTATTAAACCCTGATTCAGTGACAAGAATCTCCGTAAACCACTCAATACCAATACTGTGAGGTATACTGGGGAACAGTTCGGTAACATCAATAGTTATCATTAAAAGATCAGGATGATAACTATCCATGGGAATGCTGGCTAAAAATTCCCAAGAATCCTTGCAAATATGGGGCAGTGAAGAGACAAAACTTTTTAAACTGTGTTCCACAAATTTACTCAAAGGCTCCGTGATGCCACCTGCCCCCGATACCACCGGACGAAATTTAAGGGGTTCTAACCCTTTGTGAACTTTCGGAATTCCGAATATGATCGGAATTTTAGGGTTAGAAACATGTAAGAAATTGAATAACCTCTCATTAATACATCCTTGTAGTAAATGATCTTTCATCAGATAATTAATCTTGGCATATGCTACCCTCTTAATGTAAAATAACTGGCCTGAAAGCCTAAGTGCTTAAACCAGAATTAATACACTTTTAGAATAACAGACACTGAGCCCTCAATCAGCAGTTCCCAACCTAGAAGGATGTAAGCTACCTGTTCTGCCACTACAGTGCAGACCACAAACCCTCTCAGTGCAAAACAACTGGTCCGAAGCCCAAGTGTTTAAACCAGAAGGCCTAGAATGAGTTACACCAAGCAGTAATAAATACAATTGAGTACTTTTAAGATGATGCAAAAGTAAAAAAAGTAGGTAGAAACACAAGTACAGTAAAAGCAGATTAAATTTTTTTTTTTTTTTTTTTTTTCTGAACAAGTGCTGAGATCAAAGAAACAGATTTGAGTGCTGAAACTAGAAAACTGGCTAGTTATAGGGGAAAAACTAAGCTAGAAGGCTTCCTTCCAACACAGAAGGGCTTGGGGGCTCAAAAGCCTACAAATAGTCTATACCACTTAACAGGAAAGGCAGGAAACAAGCTTAAATTTTTTTTTCTGTTTCCCAGATGCTCTCTTTGTACACAGTAGGAGTGCCTGAAATCAGAATATGATCTCACTGCACTCAGTTGAGTGAGCAAATGAGATGGGCCCAGAAGGAGTATCCAAACACAAATTTACAAGAGGGGCGGGCAGCTGCAAGGCCACTAAGATTAACACCAAAACAAAAACAGGGAGGGTGGCTGGGACAAACTGAAGAGCAGAGTGAAAAGTTCCAGTTCAGCTAAATATTCTTTCCACACAGTTAAAATCAATTAAAATACTGTATTTTTTTGGAAAAAAAAGCAGATAAAGGTACTTAAATTCTCTTATACGTCCAGTTGAATATAGCAAGTTGTTAGCCAGCCAAAGCTGAGGTTTTTAAGCAGAAAATATTTCACACTGTACCACTTAAATAGGCAAGGACAGGAAATCAAAGAATGTGACTACCCCCACACCTGTAATTACTAGCAAATAACAAAATTCAGCAAACACTGACTAACTACCAGTTCAGCTAATATTTCTTCCACACTGAAGAGCAGAGTGAAAAGTTCCAGTTCAGCTAAATATTCTTTCCACACAGTTAAAATCAATTTAAATATTGTATTTTTTTGAAAAAAAAAGCAGATAAAGGTACTTAAATTCTCTTATACGTCCAGTTGAATATAGCAAGTTGTTAGCCAGCCAAAGCTGAGGTTTTTAAGCAGAAAATATTTCACACTGTACCACTTAAATAGGCAAGGACAGGAAATCAAAGAATGTGACTACCCCCACACCTGTAATTACTAGCAAATAACAAAATTCAGCAAACACTGACTAACTACCAGTTCAGCTAATATTTCTTCCACACTGAAGAGCAGAGTGAAAAGTTTCAGTTTAGCTAAATATTCTTTCCACACAGTTAAAATCAATTTAAATACTGTATTTATTTGAAAAAAAAAGCAGATAAAGGTACTTAAATTCTCTTATACGTCCAGTTGAATATAGCAAGTTGTTAGCCAGCCAAAGCTGAGGTTTTTAAGCAGAAAATATTTCACACTGTACCACTTAAATAGGCAAGGACAGGAAATCAAAAATGTGACTACCCCCACACCTGTAATTACTAGCAAATAACAAAATTCAGCAAACACTGACTAACTACCAGTTCAGCTAATATTTCTTCCACACTGAAGAGCAGAGTGAAAAGTTCCAGTTCAGCTAAATATTCTTTCCACACAGTTAAAATCAATTTAAATACTGTATTTATTTGAAAAAAAAGCAGATAAAGGTACTTAAATTCTCTTATACGTCCAGTTGAATATAGCAAGTTGTTAGCCAGCCAAAGCTGAGGTTTTTAAGCAGAAAATATTTCACACTGTACCACTTAAATAGGCAAGGACAGGAAATCAAAGAATGTGACTACCCCCACACCTGTAATTACTAGCAAATAACAAAATTCAGCAAACACTGACTAACTACCAGTTCAGCTAATATTTCTTCCACACTGAAGAGCAGAGTGAAAAGTTCCAGTTCAGCTAAATATTCTTTCCACACAGTTAAAATCAATTTAAATACTGTATTTTTTTGAAAAAAAAGGCAGATAAAGGTACTTAAATTCTCTTATACGTCCAGTTGAATATAGCAAGTTGTTAGCCAGCCAAAGCTGAGGTTTTTAAGCAGAAAATATTTCACACTGTACCACTTAAATAGGCAAGGACAGGAAATCAAAGAATGTGACTACCCCCACACCTGTAATTACTAGCAAATAACAAAATTCAGCAAACACTGACTAACTACCAGTTCAGCTAATATTTCTTCCACACTGAAGAGCAGAGTGAAAAGTTACAGTTCAGCTAAATATTCTTTCCACACAGTTAAAATCAATTTAAATACTGTATTTTTTTTTGAAAAAAAAGCAGATAAAGGTACTTAAATTCTCTTATACGTCCAGTTGAATATAGCAAGTTGTTAGCCGGCCAAAGCTGAGGTTTTTAAGCAGAAAATATTTCACACTGTACCACTTAAATAGGCAAGGACAGGAAATCAAAGAATGTGACTACCCCCACACCTGTAATTACTAGCAAATAACAAAATTCAGCAAACACTGACTAACTACCAGTTCAGCTAATATTTCTTCTACACTGAAGAGCAGAGTGAAAAGTTCCAGTTCAGCTAAATATTCTTTCCACACAGTTAAAATCAATTTAAATACTGTATTTTTTTGAAAAAAAAGCAGATAAAGGTACTTAAATTCTCTTATACGTCCAGTTGAATATAGCAAGTTGTTAGCCGGCCAAAGCTGAGGTTTTTATTATAGTCATACTTCAACTCATAATCTCCCTCTTGCTGTGAGGGTACTTTAATATCCTTAAAACTATATTGCTCATATATATCTCTACCTATATCACTTAGAGAGGCTATCCTTCCACCTCCTCCTATATTTTTATTCTGCCATGTACCCCATTTAGCCTTATACCCTCTATCTTCATTTTTCTCATTACTTCCTTTCAGTTTATTTGCTATCTCATGTATTACCTGAGATTCTTATTTTTCCATCTTTTAGTAATTTTTTATCCTACCTTCAATAAGAGTCCTATTAAGCTATCATTCTCTCTTGCAGCCTGTGTTTTGTAACCTAGATGAAATATTTTTTGTCAGAATTATCTTTGTTCCTCCTAATTCATCTAACAGTTTTTAAATGTGTTTTTTTTAATTTTTCTAACTATGGACAATCACATTCTCTCTTGTATATTGCAACATCATAATTTATTGTTTTTACGTGGGAATATATTAGCTAGCCCTGCATTATATAAAATTATTAGTGCAGATACTCTCAATCAAAAATCCTACATTTTACAATTGTTGCTGCATATCCAGTTAACTGCACATTTTACTCCACTCCTCTTTATCTATTTGTACCTGTAGCACTTTTTCTCATCTAGCTCCCACTTTATTCACTATTCTGTCATCCTTTCCTTTCAGTATCTTATAAATTCTGGACACAAAACCTTTCTTTGACCCTTTAGTCATTCTTCTTTCAATCACATCCTTCACATTTTCTGGTTGATCCCATTTGTCTTTTATCCCTCTTCTTATCTTTTCCAATCTTTCACTCAATCCATTATATACCCATTCTTGATTTCCCAGCAAATGATATTCCTTCTGTATTTCTTCCCATACTTTTATCCCATCCCTATCAGATATTTCATCTTCTTGTTTCTTTCACCATCTCCATACAATTTATGGTTCTAGACCCTATTCTATTAATCCTCCAGTTGAGATAACAAACTTACCCTGTCCCTTAATGTGCTCATCTTGCCAGTAATTAACAATCTGTTTTTGTAAGGTAAGCATTACCATGAGAACTAGCATATCCTTAACCTTTTCCAAAAGCACCACCATTAAATCTCCTACTTTTTTCAAGTCATCATTCTTCATTTGCACCATCCTCTTCCATTACACTATATATTGGAAACCCATTAGCCAGTGACATCATTTAAAAATTAAGATATATTCTTACAGCATTTCCTTTATCATTGCTAACAAGTTACTTGATATTCTTTGCTTTTCCCCATCCCACATGATGATGTCATCCATCATTTGTTTAATCTTTTTCAACAAACTTTCTGGTGGCAGCCACCAAAAGGCTTGCTCTGTGTTTAAGAATGAGAGAATATATAGTTGCAATATTTAAACCCCCTTTTTCCAACTCCAGTTTGATCCCTTTCCATTTATCATTGTGGGTACTTATCTTACCATATATGAGAATATATTCAAATTTCATGGAATTTTTACTCTCTCTCCTAACTATATTCCTATATATTTTAATCTGGGTTTTCTTATGTCTTCACCTATTGCTTTATATCATTTAATTTCTCAGCATTTAAAAGTATGGCTTGGGTCTTTCCTTTATTTACCTCATACCCTGACATTTGGCCAAATGTGCCTATCATTTCACTATATCCAATTCAGGTCCTGACAAAGTAAGTAAAATGTCACCTGCATATAATGAAATCTTTATCTTTTTCTTTATTTTTTCTTTTTTATTTCTTTTTTGTTTTGCTCCCCAGTCATAACCTAGCTAGGGGTTCTAGATGCAAGGCAAGGCAATGCAAACAGGAGTGGGGATAGATGGCATCCTTGCCTTTTCCCTCTTTCAATCTTAAATTCTGCTGACAACCTTGCCCTAATCTTTATTCTTGCCACTGATTCACTATATAACCCTTCCAAAATGTTCACTCAGTCCCTTGGGAAACCCCATTTTTCCAGTAGCTGAAACAACTAAGAACATTTGACTATATCAAATGTTTTTCTAGCATGTCTAATGATAGAATTGCTAGCCCCCTTTACCTTTCTTGCGCTCCTTGCATTATCAACAATTTTATCAATACATTATCCAATATCCTTCCTCCTACAAAGACAGACTGATCTAGGTGAATCAGCTTTGCAAGAAGTCCTGCCAGCCTTTCTGCCATGATCAACATGAAGCACTTATAGTCATAGTTTAATAAAGACATTAATCTATATGATGACTGTGATAATGGATCTTTTGCATCCTTATATATTGCCACGCCTACCTTCTCTGCCCGAATATCAGGTATATCTCCTCCTCATAAAATATTGTCAAACAGGTTAAGCCATCTGTTTCCTATTACCTTATTCCCTAACTCCCAGAATTCTATTCCAGTGTTTACCCCTTGCTATTTTCCACCATGACTTATCTATTTCCTTTAAAGTAACTGGGGCATTAAGTCTGTTCTTGTCCTCCTTTGTCAATTCCATCATTTCAGAAGAGTCCCAGTCTAACTCTTCCAATCCCTTCTCCAGCTGTTTCGACTTTTCCTCCTTATATAACTCCCTATAATACTGTAGAAATATATATAATATCAATGCATATCTCTCTTTCAACTCAACACTTTTTGCATTTTTCATCTGGAAATTCTTTTTCCAACTTCTTGCTAACTTAGTTGCACTGCTAATGCTTTGGTATGCTTAGCTGAATAGCTAAAGTATGTTTATTCCATCCCTACCATGTTTAATAATATCCTCTCATCTTCCCATTTTTTGAGTATCAGCTTTTTTCACTTTCCCTTTCTTCCATTCTTTCTGTTCTCTTAATCCCTTCTTTTTGAATTTCTACCAGTTCATCTAACATTGCTTTCTAGAGTATCATTTTATAAATGCCTCTTTGTTCCTGGTATTTTTGCATGTCTTGTCTTACAATCTTCTTGCAATCATTCTGTATTCCAGTCTTGTATTTGACTAATTTTATATCTTATAATTTCCTGCAGCACCTCTTTATGATGCACATTTTCTAGCAAATAATTGTGTGATCTCCAGCGCCTGTCCATATTCTGACCTTATGCTAATTCCAGTTCCATCCCTATAAGGGAGTGGTCTGAGGGTAGTATGAGTTGGCAGTATGCTTGTCATACTCTGTATCTGGTTTGTATTCCCTGTCTGTTTGTGCCCAGCTGTGATATTTATGTGAATAATAAGTATAACTACCCCCTCTCCATTTCAGTCCATCCTTTCAGTTTACAAATATCAACCCAGCCTGTTAGCTCCAAATAATTTTTCAAAAATTTCCCTTCTTTGGTTATAAGCATCAACTGCAGCCCACTGTCTATGCCTTCACTTCCATGACTGCATTCCAGTCCCCTATTATCAGAGTAATTTGTTCCTGAAAAGCAATAATTTGTGCACATGCTTTCCTAATTACTTTAATATTTACCTTTGGGTGTAAGTAACTCAATACAATCATAATTCTTACTATGTCCATCCAGCCCTTTTCCCCCACATGCGTTCCTTTTTATCTTCTAAAACCTCTGTTTTACTTAAGGGCGCCAATACCTCAGTAACGCCATCGTGCCCCTTTGGCTCCTCCCCTCATGCCAATCCTACTATCATTTTAAGACCTTTCTTATTTAGACACACAAATTCTTTTCATTTCATATGTATTTCATGTAGTGTTACGATATGCTGTTATTACCTTTTAGTGTATGGCATAATCATGTCTTTTTACTCTGTTTACCATTCCATTTGCATTCCAGTAAACCACCTTTAGCCTGTCTCCATTTATCTTATTCCTTACAACCTGTTGTACTGTTTATAGTCTACAACTATCTTTATTCTCTTTTAATTCACCCCTTCTTACCCTTTGCATTTTCTATATAGATTTTATTTTCTTTCTTTAACAATTTCCTCCTCCTTTGCTGTATATTATCCCCACTTCCCCCTCCTTGTTTAACAGTTAAATGTTTTTCAGTCCCTCTCTCATTCTCCACTGTCCTCGGAACATCATAAACAGTGCTTTATTTTTTTTGCTTCTTTCTCTCACTCGGAACCATGTTTCTTCCTCCACTCCTCCTTCCAACACTTCTTTCTCTTTTTGCAACACCATAAGATTTACTTGTTTACGGAGCATAACTGTGTATTCTCAGGATCTGTGAACATCTTGTAGCCCCCCATGTGAATATATGAATCACTGTCGGGTATGGCATTCTCCAGCTAAATGTTTGCTGCTTGCACAGTCTTATTACAGGGATAAAGGCCTCTCTCTTCTTTTAGGTATAGCAGAAATGAACCTGGTCCAAATAAACTCTCCCTTCCCCTATTGTAAGTTTCTTACCAGGCTGGCAGAGTTCTCACAGAATCTTTTTCTGCAACGTATAGATATGCAGACAGATAAATATTGGTCTTGCTTTCTGATGCACCCCAGTCCAGCTCCTCATGCGGTGAAGTGGGCATGTTAACGTTTTATTTCCTCTGTTGATATTTCTGACCAGCTGCTTAATAGTATTGTCATTGCTTTAACACAGCTATGAACCTTGTATCTCTCTCTGAGACACTGGACAGTTTCAAATTGTTATTTCTTGACCTGTCCTCAAGGTCTGCTAATTTTGACTCCATGGAATCCAATGTCACTTCTATGACATCTGCTTTGGCCTTCAACTCTGTGTTTTCTTCCACAATCTCCTGGATAACTGCTCATTCAATGCTTGCTGTATCTCTCCCAGTCTTCTCTCACTAGGCTCAATAAATTGCCTTACAAATTTGTTTAAATTCTCTGAGTTCAATCCGGATCACATTTAGGGTAATCTTTTGACCTTCCATTTCTCTTCTTTCATCCTTCTCAGGATCTGTATTTGCCTTTCACTGCTCTCTTCCCTTTGATTTTTTTTCGTCATACAGTACATCTAAAGGTTTAATGCCATTTTCCATCTGCCTTTTACTTTTCACATCGGGTAACTGGGGAAATAATTACATTTAATATCACCCGAAGGCACCATACCTGAACTCCTCATTATTGTTCCCTTTCTAATTTACTTGGAAACACAAATAGTGGAAATGTTGAATAAATCTTACTTCAGGAAAGTACACTTCAGTCTTATACATGGGAACCTTCATATAAAAAGTCAGTAGTGAAACGTATAGATTATCTTTACAACTTTTTTAAGATCTATGACATTTGTCCATGTAGTGTTACTGATGTGATATTGTTATTCTCTGACTTCATACAGTAACCATTGGATCAATTATGTTTGCTGCAACTAGAATCCAGGCCAGTTTCAGCTTTTTAGCTTAAATGCAAGTTGGAAACTTAGCTGGATGGACTTATAATTACTGTCATTACTAAATGACTAGTGTATAGTTTTAGCCTAACAATGAGCCCATGATATTAATATCTGAAGTGGGTGGGTCATCACACATTTTACATACACATCTAACTGTTCTTGCAGATCAAGAACAGGAGAACAAGAACAGAATAAACCATTGATTGCCACAATCAGCTGTAAGAAGTGGTCAGAGTAGGCCCTAACATCAAAATAGACCAGGCTGAAGACCTGGAAGTTGGCATAAGAGAAAGCACAAGAGTTTGTGGAATTACTCAGGGCTCTAGCACCTCAGGAAGAAGAGGAAATAGGCGGAGTTGAAGAAGAATGGCAGCACCTCAAAACAGCATGTGTGTGGACTATAGAACAAATATGTGGCCAAGCTGAGTATGAAAGCAAGGTACATAAAGAATGTTGGTGGTGGTATCCAGAAGTCCAAGAAGACATCAAAAGAAAGAAGTGCAGGAAGATGGAGGAGGTAGAAAATATGGGCCAGGCTAAGAAGGAATACTGGTTAACCAACAAAGAGGTTAAGACAGGAGTTGCAATAGCAAAGAACAAGGCATCAGGGGCACTCTACCACCTTCTGGAAAATAACTCAGTAGATGGCATAAACAGAACTCTATCAGGTCACAAGGCAAAGACAGAAAGATAAAGAAGACAGTCCGACACCCAAATTAAGGGATGCCAGCAACAATCTGCTCACCAGTCCACAGGACATCAAAGGCAGATGGAAGGAGAACTTCCAGAAGCTTCTGAATGAAGAAAACTCCACAGAAGGTGTACTGCCCCAGACAAAGCCTATGATGAGAGAAAAGGAGGAGCCCACCATAAAAGAAGAATAGCACTAAGGAAACTGAAGTCAGGGGAAAGCAGCAGGATCCAATGAGGTTACAGTAGATATGATCAAGATATTGTGTGAGACAGGGTAGAAATGGTTCCTGAGGGTACTCACAGCAGCATGGACAGAAAAGCATATCCATACCTCTCAACCTCATAGAGCAAGAAATCTTAGCAAAGCCATAAATAAAAGTAGGACAAAGGACCAAAAACAGGGACAGCTTTTAAATATTGCTCTTACAAACTTAGAAAGTTTAAGAGATTTTGCATTACCATGAATTTTCCTAAGGATATGAAGTCTTAAACTCAAATGTCTGCCATTATTTTCTAGCTTCAATCATTAATGATTTGCCACTAATTTGCCAGAAAACCACAATCTTATGAAAAAGGACCAAATACATGACACAAAAACCTGGACATTCTGCGAAAATCTGTACAGTTGAGAGGTATGAACTGCATATCCCAGAAGACCGGAGAATAAGCACATTAGTGCCAGTGTACAAAAACAATGGGGACATCCACAATTGTGGACTGTACAGAGGTATCAAACTCCTGCCACACTGCACCAGGGTTGTTGATAAACCAATATGCAGAGTAGTAGAAAGTACAATGGGAGATGAGCAGTTTGGGTTAATATCAGGATGTGCACAACCAGCCTGATGTTTGCAGTGAGACAGATAGTTGAAAATAATTGAGTGATGAGGAAAAAGTCCAAGTGAGCATGCCTAGACTTGGAGAAAGCATATGACAAAACCCCAAGAAAGCTGATTTGGGCAGTCCTGCTGTGGTTCAAAGTCCCAGAAACACTGGAAGAATCAGTGCAGAGTATGTACAAGGATCTAATGACACAAGTATGAACAGTGTTTAGACTCATATAAGTCACAGAGGACATAGTAACAAAGCTGATGTATGCAGATGGTGTGGCATTACAAGCAGACTTTAAACATGAATATCAGCAAAAGACTGGGAAATAGAATGAAAAGCTGAATGTATATTATTATTATTATTATTATTATTATTATTATTATTATTATTATTATTATTATTATTATTATTATTATTATTATCATTATTATTATTATTATTATTATTATTATTATTATTTCACTTTTGTTAACTGGGGAGGACCAAGTGGGCTAATAGCCCTTTTTCAGTGAAGGCCCTGGGAGAAAATGTCCAAAATACAATTTAACAAGCTTAATAAAACAATTTAACAAACACAGATAAGATAGTTATGCATTAGTTAAAAAGTAAGCAATCAAGCCTATAGAAGTTCAGAAAAAATATATATATTCAAAACTATATACATGAAGATTCATCTGCAATGAATGAGTGTAAAGGCATATCTTCAGTGGATAAAGAGTAGAAGATAGATAGATGCTACGAAGGAGCACTAGGAGAGGTTAGAGAAAGAAATGGGAGGAAGAAAGAAGTAGTAGAAAGGGGTTTACAGGAAGTGTGAGATATAAAGAATGTGGAAAGAGGGGAAAAAAGGTAATAGGATTAAGGCCTATCAGCCTGGGACTGTACATGAGTAGAGCCAGTTGTCAGTTAAGTGTGCCTTGAGAAGTTGTTTAAACTTGGACGGGTTGATGATGTTACGGATATGTTGAGGGATGGCATTCCAGTCCCTGAATGTATGATAGGAGTAAATCTCCAAAACAATTATTAGATTTTGTGACTCTTAATAGGAATGTATCAGAAGATTTTAGTGTTCTATTATTGGAGTAGGGTTCTAGAACATTTTGAAGTGCAGGGTATTTGTCTGGTTGGCAGATAATGGGTGGCCATGAGTTGATTGGAGAATAGGAGATTAGGTAGTTCTAGCCAGTTTAGTTGGTGAAGGGCAGTACAATGATGAGATCTGTCTGATGAGTTTGTAGCAAATCTAGTGATTTTGTTATAGCAGGCTTCGAGTTTAGCTTGGTCTGATTTATTAAGGTGGGTGAAGATGTGTGAGACATGCAGTAGGATAGATAGTAGGTGGGTCCTGGCAATAGTTTGTCTGGTGGAGCTAGTAAGATAAGGTTTGACTCTTTAAAGGGAGCCAAACTTTGTATTGTTTTTTTTAAAACTAATGCTAAGTGTTTATCGAATCTCAAGCTGTTGCCTATAGTGACACCAAGTACTTTAGTGTGGGAAACGGGTTCATTTGATGAAAGGATGAGAAAGGAGGATGCAAGCTCAGGCGATTTGTTGTTGCTAAAGAGCATTAATTTAGTTTTATTTGGACTGAGAATAAGTTGGTAGTTGAAGAGCCAGGATTCAATGGCTGAGAAGGATTGCTTGGTTATTTTTTGGAGCTGTGGAAGGGAGGGAGCAGCACAGATAAGCAAGGCGTTATCAGCATACTGAATACAAGTGGCGTTTTTAATAGCTGTGTAAACTTTGTTGTTGAAGCTAGTAAAGAGGAGTGGCCCTAGAATTGAGCCTTGTGGGACACCTACTGTAAGAGGTAACAGGGAGGCTAGATCTCCTTGCCACCTGACAGCTTGTTGTCAATCAGACAGGTAGTTAAGAAACAAGGAGAGGGCTGTTTGGCTTAGATTTAGGGAAAAAAGTTCATCGAGGGTCTATGATGGAAAACTGTTTTGAATGCCTTGGACATGTCTAGGAAGGTGGGGGAAACTAGTTGTCCATTATTTTTAAGTTGATTGTGTTTGTAAAGCTTATAAGGCTGGTTATGGTACTGTGATTTGGTCTAAAGCAGTCTTGGGAGTTGGAAAGTAGGTTACTGCTTAGAAGGTAGTTCATGAGTTGAGTGTGTATGCATTTTCCTATAATTTTTGATAGTGAGAATAGTATGGCAATTGGTCAGTAGTTAGAGATGACAGTTGAGGTGCCACCTTTATGTATAGGGGTAATGTAGGATATTTTCCAGAACTTGGGAATATATTGTTCTTTGACAGATCAGTTGATCAGAAGAGAGATGGGGTAAGAGATAGCACTTGCTGCTAGTTTGAGATATTCAGATGGAAGTTAATCATGGGATGAAACTGAGTACAGACAAAACAGTTGTCATGGCAGCAAATGGGGGATCTTAGAAGAAGCTGAAAATTGAGATGGAGGGGAAAATAGTGGAACAGTAGCTCCAATTGTAGGGAAGAGCAAAGAGAACAGATTATGGTATTTTGGCCCTGTGCAGGAAAGTGGCATACAATATGGTAAAGAAGATTTAGAAGAGACAGGAAGAAGGCAAGAGGAAACAATGACGTCCATCAAAAACATGGATCGTATGAGACAATCTGCATAACCACTGAAGACATTAGGAGAGTGGCACTGAATTGAGAAAGATGGAGACAGCTGAAACAACAGCCCAATCCCATGTAGAAACTGGGAAAAAAGTGGTTAATGATAAAGATGATGATGAACAATGGAGTTCATGGTTACCTGATTTGAAGGGGTACTTTACAGCTACACAGTTAACAGTGATATATATAATTCAAGCAGACGTTTACAAAAGTAGAAAGCGATAATGATGAAATGGGGGAGGGAGGTGAGAGATAAAGACAGAATAAAATTTTGGATACAAGTCCTTTAAGAGAATAACAAAATCATTCAACATATTATATTCATATAGTAGCAGAAAGTAGTCTAAGAACTAAGCCAACATTAGAATGAAGAAAAGAGATTTTACCAGCCGGAATGATTGCAAGTAGGGGTATCAAACATAGGGAGCAGGGGCTGCAATCTACTGGAAGAAATTGGAAAAGGAACCAGGGTTTTGGAAGCAAATAACTTAACAGAGAAAGGTAGCAGGGTGGGATGAGGCTAAGCAGAAGGTTGGATTGCAGGTTACAGACAAAGTATAAACAAAAAGAAAGAGCTAGAGCAGTGCTAAACGAAAGATCAGCTGAAAAAAACAGTTCTGGTAGAGTTTTTAGTTGAGTCTAGAAAAGAAACTGCTGTTAAAATTGGGATAATTAGTAGGACATATAAAATATGGCATGGTAACTGTAAGAATCAGTCAGAAATACCTCTGAAGACTGAAATTGAAGCTGAAAACTGCATTGACATCTAGGAACAAAGTCCAAGCTATAAATCATTTTGTTCTTCCTGTTATAACTTACAATTTTGTGGTGACTTACTGGCCCCAAAAGGTACTGGATGCTTTGGACAAAAAAACAAGAAAAATGCTTCATGCTTATTAAATAATCTATAAAAATACATGTATACCAAGATTATAATATATTCCTCATTTTGAAAGAGGTATGGACCTTCTCTAAATTGATTACACATACATATCTGCAGTTGTGGCATTGCTTAAATATCTGCTGACCTCACCAGATCCAAAAATGCTTAATATTTTAAAACATTAGAAGTCTAAGATGACTTATCTGCTTACTTTAACAGAAGCACTTTAGTGTCAAGAAGGAATGTAAATCAAAACATAAGTAGACAAAATCAGAGAGCAAAATAATGCACCAAAAAAAAAAAGAATGAATATAGGAAGAAGGATCAGATGAGAAGGAGAATGTGGTAAAGGCATAAATATTGTGGCAAATATAGAAATCTCCTGGAACAACCTCATGTTGATCAAAATTTGATGCACAAATGGTTAAGGGGAGGAGAAATGAAACCAAAAGAAGAAAGGTTAATAATGGCAGCATAGGACAAGTGCCCACTTTTACATTTGTGATAATCAACTTACACCATTTATAACAAAAATGAGACTGTCACTAGGTAAAATGTTTAAATCTTATTACATACTTATCACTGTTTTTGATTTTGCATTCATACATTTTTCATTTGAAGAACAGGAAAGATATGCAGCTTTCTAATACTTCAAGGTGATAAGAGTCACAAAAATGTAACAGTATGCATGTTCAAATAGACTTCACTCTGTGTGTAGAAAAGGGTATTATACAACGACCCCCCATTAAATATTCAAAAATGTGCACGCTGGTTGGACAGTGTGCACATTGTAAATCAGAGTTATAGTAATGGAAAAAGGTCCGGTCGCCCGGACTTTTTCCATTACTATAACTCTTTTTTTTTTACAGCAATGGAGAACTCAAGATCTCCATTGCTTCACACTGTCTCACTATGTTAAACGAGTTTAACATAGCGAGACAGCTTTAAAAAAGCAACGGAGATTCTCATTTAACATAGCAAAACAGTTTTTAAAAAGCAACGGAGATCTTGCTTTCTCCGTTGCTTTTTTCTAAACTGTCTCGCTATGTTAAATGGGTTTAACACAGCTTTAAAAAAGCAACGGATATTCTCCGTTGCGTTTTTTAAAGCTGTCTCGCTATGTTAAACCCATTTAACATAGCGAAACAGTTTGTAAAAAGCAACGGAGATCTTGCTTTCTCCGTTGCTTTTGCCCAAAGCTCTGATGTACTGTGTAGGCATGCGCATGTGCAGTACATCAGAACTGCTGCAGAATACCAGACAGCTGCGGAAGGGCAGCAAGGAGGCATTATATAATGCCATTATTTAAGAAAAGTAATTATTTATTTTCTTAAATAATGTCATTGTATAATAGCAATAACCCACTTCTGGGTGTGGGTAATGCTGGATTTACCCACGGTTGGCTTTGTTTGGTCACTCAGGCTTCGCCCTCGTGACCAAACCACACCAACTGTGGGTAAATCCAGCATTACCCACACCCAGGTGTGGGTTATTGCTATAACAGCACACAAACTGACATCAGTTCAACTTTGCACTTGGGTGCATATCTGATACTATGAGAAGCATGTGATTCCCTGTTAAATACAAATCAGATATGAGAACTGAAAAACATACATTAAAATAGTGACGGATAACTACTTTGAGGAGTACCTGTGATTCAGTAGCAGCAGATTATAATATGCTTGTTAGTTGTAATGGCAGCACAATAGTGTAACAGACTGAACAGACATGTTAGGATTAATTGACCAAATTAATAAGGAGCAGGTGGAAACATCTTTTGTACACAGTTGGGAGATTATACAAGTTCTCACTCAACATGTTTTCTCAGCCAAATAAGTAAATACATGCACACACACATCCCACACAGCTGCAGAGAACCAAAGGAGAATACCACCTCTAATCAGATGGTGTTGACTGATCACTTTTTTCATACAATTTGTGTCATTCTGTTTGCCTTAAATTGAAGGGCAGAAAAATAAAGCAAAAATTCATTCAGCCAGGCAGTAAATGAGACTGCAGCTTGGACTTGTGAAACAAGGTTAAATAAACAGGGTGTAGCTTTTGTGTTCTCCACTGGACTGGATCATCAACATTAGCAACAAACTGACATTTAGTCCCTGACTAAACACATCAAGTTCATTGCATACAACTTGCCAAAGTGCTCCAACATAAAGAATCTGGTGTCATCTGACCTTCTGTAAAGACAAACTGATCAAAGTCTGTAAAAATACAAAGGGCCATTGACTCAAAGCTTAAAAAAACAGTTGTTTTTGATGCACAAGGTTTTTGTAAATGCAACATGAGTTTCATAATAAAACAGATAAAAACTGTCTTCTGAACACAGTTTTTATCTGTTTTATTATGAAACAAATAAAAACTCAGTTCTCAGAAGTGTGAAAGGTTTGTATAGATGTTAAAAGAAAGTATATCTCTGAAAGGTATGTCTGTGCCCCCACTGAATCTGTATTTTAAAAAAAAATTTCTAATTGGTTTGTAACATTTTACACAGTATCTTTGTAATCCAATTTACATTTACCGGCGTTTTGCAGTCAATGTAGCAATAACCTACATGAAAAAGTGAAAGTACATACAGTGACATAAACTAATGTGCAGCTAAATCACTGATTGATTGGAGTTAATAACTAAACCCTTGATTAACTTGATTGGAGTTAATTACCATATAGTAATACACAAAACACACAACAATTGGTTACAAGAGGAAGCAAGTGTTCTTACAGTCATACATTTCCTAGATTAATAAAGTAGCAAAAATACAATGGATAAGAAGGCAAAAGGTATCTGGGCAATTAAAAACAAAAATCATTCTAAAGATCTCTTAAAAATGTTGTCACAACCTGATAAAAAATGTTGTTATCAAGAAATATCATAGATTATAGGAGACAAATGTAAAACTACTGCATAGGTTCATAGGTTCATACTAGGCTATCTGCCCTAGGGAATTTATAAGCCTAGCCAGAGTGTGTTTGGCTTTCGCCACCCATTTTAAATTAATTTTGCTATGCCCTTTTTCGAGGTTAGTATAGTGTGCCTCTGTCTAACAGTGATACCCGGGGTAAACCTACGATCTCCCATCCACTCATCAAGATTCCTCTTGAAGAGAGTCAATGAGGGACTCTGCCTAACCTGGACTGGAATTTTATTCCAGAGTGAAGGGAGCCTCTGGGTTATAAATCTGTCCCTCCAGCATGTCCCATTTATTTCAGTGCTGAGGTTCAAGTCTCTCGAGCGCGTAGCTCGATGGGATTTGGATTTTCTGAGGTGCAGCATGTCCATTAATTCCGGGTTGGACATGGCTTTATATGTCAGGCACAGATCGCCTCTGAGTAGGCGGTATGCCACTGAGTAGAGCTGGAGTTTCTTTAACCAGGCAGCATATGGCATCTGTTTGAGCTCTTTGATCCTCTTGGTGAGGTACTTTTGGGGTCTTTCCAGTTGCTGCAGGTGTCTGGTAAGGTACATCCCAAAAGGGGCATTGTACTCAATTATGGGCCTGATGAGGGATGAGTAAAGAGGCACGATGACCTCCCCTGATCTAGATGTGAATCCCTTCATGATTAGGTGGGCTATATAAAATGTTTTTCTAACCACTTTGGCCACGTGGTTGTCAAATGAGAGATTGCTATCAACTTGGGTCCCCAGGTCCCTAATTACTTCTTCTGTACTTAATGGATTACCACCTATGTGGTAATTTGTGGGCACTTTGTTTTTGCTAAAGGGGATGACTATACACTTTTTGTCGTTTAGCTTGAGGCCATGGCTCTGGCACCAGTTGTCTGTTTCTTTGAGGCCCTTTTGGAGGATGCTTGTGTCGGCTGGAGAGTCGATTATGGCGCCCAGTTTGCAGTCATCTGTGAACTTGGTCAGCCACAGTCCTTCCGTGTTGGCCTGTACCACCAAGAAATATATACCGAACAAGAGAGGTCCCAGGACTGAGCCTTGTGGGATGCCACTTGTAACTGGTTTGGAGTCTGACATGGCTCCAGCAATTCTAACCATGTGGGTTCTGTCCTTGAGCCAGTTTGCAACCCATCTAGTGACATAGGGGTTTATATTTAAGCTGGTGAGCTTATCTATAATGCCCGAGTGGGGTATTGTATCGAAGGCTTTTGCGAGGTCCAGGTAGGCTGTGTGAACCACCTTCCCCTCGTCAATGGCCTTGGTGGTTGTTTCAAAGAAATCAACCAGGTTTAAGAGGCAGGATCTGCCCTTAACAAAGCCGAACTGGGTAGGATCCAGTGTCTGTAGGTCCCCAATATCTTTATTTATGAGGTCCATGATGATCCTTTCCATAGCTTTGCAGACCAAGCTAGTCAGGCTTATGGGGCGATAGTTTCCAGGATCCGTTGAGGCACCACCTTTGTGGAGAGGGACCACAGTTGCTGTACGCCACTCTTTGGGTACATATCCTGTAGTAACGCTGAGATTGAACAGTAGTTTTATGTTTGGGTTTAGCTCTTCTTGGAGTTCATGTAGGATGCAGCCCGGGACACCATCTGGTCCCATTGATTCTGTGTTTTTTTGCTTTGGAGAGGGCAGCTCTTACCTGAACATCTGAGATGTCAGGGGGGCAGCACTCTGCTGGGATAGATATTTGCCCTTTTGGCAGGGGGGAGTTTGCGCTGAACCTGTCAGCTAGGATGTTGGCAATGTCTGTGGGTTCAGTTTATTTTTTGTCATTTTGGACTAATTTTGAGCATATCTGGGAATTCCCACCCAGGTTCCTAACATAACTAAAGAAAGCCTTGTGATTATCCTTAGTGTCCTGTGCAATTTTTCTCTCGAAGCTGGCCTTAGAAGATTTTATGAGTGCCCGTAGTTTTTTGCTAATACTGATCAGAGATGCCCTCCCTTTTTGGGATTTTGCTCTGTCATGTAGTAGCTTCCTCCTTCTATTGTATAGTTTGTTTATGGCTGGGGTCCACCAGACAGGATGTCTGCCTTTGGAGGATTGGGTCTTGGTTTTATTTGGGATTGCATGATCCATGCATTCCTGAAGGTGTTCATAGAATGCGTTTATAAAGGATTCTGCGGTTTGGGCCGTATTTTCCACAGGCCCGGGGGCTTTGAAGGATTCCACCTCGGTTTTGAGGAGTGTGAAATTTGCTTTGGAGAAGTTTTTCACTGTGGTTCTCAGGGCAGGGGGTGGAGTCGGGATGCGAATATCCAGTGAGATTAGTTTATGGTCTGATCTTACCAGTGAGGGATACACTTCTGGTCTGGAGCATAGAGTCCCCATGTTGGTGATGATCAGGTCCAGTATGTGTTCCCCTCTTGTGGGAGTGGTAACAAGTTGTTCCATAGCATTTGAGTTTATAAATTCTAGGAACCTTTGGGCTAGGGTGTTGGAGCTAGAGTAATGCTCCCAGTCTATGTTTGGGTAGTTGAAGTCGCCCAATATAATGGTGTTTGGAGAGACCTTTATATTTTCCAGTGTTCTCAGGAAGGCCGAGTGGGGTTCCTGGGTTTGGGAGGGTGGTCTGTAGCAAGCTATAAACTGGAAGGCAGTTTTACCCACTGTTAGTTGCACATGGATAGTCTCTGATGCTTCGTGCTGTGCCACCAACCTGGAGGTGTGGGTATCTTTGACGAATATTGATACTCTCCCTCCTTTTGTGGTTCGGTCCAAATTTTGGGGCCGAAAAGCATGGTATGAGGTATAACCTGGTAGTGCTGGGGTGCTCTCGGGAGCCTTGAACCAGGTTTCTGTTACTGCACAGATATCGATGTTCTCCATGCTAAGGAGAGTTTCAGGTGCGTGCATCTTGAGGTTTAGACTTCTGGCGTTGAGTAGCATTACTCTTAGTTTCTTAACCCTTGTGATACCTATGGAGGTGGGTTTGTCTTTTGAGCCTTGCCTAAAAAAGGCACTATGGGGGTAGCAAGAGCCTTTGCCAATATCCAAAAGCCCAGGGGTGACAGGTGCAAGCCGTCCCTAGTGAAGCATTGTGGCTTGTCGAGCATGTCATCCCAGGCTGACAGGCATTGGATCCCCTTTGAATGACACCAATACTTAAGCCAATTGTTGAAATTGATCATCTTGTCTTCATATTGTGGCATCATTCTTGGTGAGGATAAGATGCTACTCAAGGTCAGGGTCATACCGGCCTGGGCTACATGCTCAGAGAGCTCCTCTATGTCTCTTTTCATGTAGACCAGGGAGGTATGTCTCAGGTCATTCACACCAGCATGGACAATGACTGAGTCATATTTGTACTTGCCTTGGAGTGACCTGAGTGCTTGTGTTATGTGGCGGATCCTAGCGCCTGACAGGCAGCTCACCGTGACCTTCTCCTTGTTCAGCCTGGTGAGCGGGACGTCAGTGTGCCTGATGATAGAGTCACCTATTACAAGTGTATCAGGTGTGTTGTTTAGCCTTAAGGGCTGTAACTGTTCGGCACACTGGCTTTGTGAGCTATGTGTTGCACGTGTTTTGTTTTGGGGTAGCGGTTGCTTGGGTGTCTGCTTTGGAGGTCTCTGCTGCTTAGGCAGATTTTTATTTAGAGCCTCTGGGTATGTTTTTGTGTGTTTATGTGTTTGGTTTGCTGTCGTGGTAGGTTTATGTGAGACTGGAATTGTAGTGAGTGTGGTTTCCTTCTCCTCCTGACTGGTTTCACCAGTACTGAGTTGAGAGAGCTTTGCCTCCAGTATGGCTATATGGTTGCATCTCTCACATGTGTTGGAATTTGTTGGGAGGAGGAGAGGGTTGTCTGTGTACATGAGGCAGTTGTAACATTGCCTCAAGATTCCCAGATTCACCAGCTGGACCGGAGAGGAGATTGACAACTGACCTTTGGACATGCTAGAATAGTATTGGGAATTCCTTTATAATTGAAAAAAAGGGCCAATGGGGAACAAGGTACTCAAGGGGAGTTTGTGAGGGTGTAGTGCTTTTAATTTTTTAGTGCTGACTTATATAATTGCTTTAGTGAGCAAGGGCCAGGTATCTTAAATGCAATGTGTTACAGGTAACTTAAATGCAAAAACGACAAACAGTAACTTTCTTTCAAGTGAAACAAGGAAATAAGTACAGTAAGCAATGCAGATATCACTAGGGATCCACAGAAGTGCTGAAAAGCCATGTTTTAGGTGGAATTAGCGTTTCAGGGAAATAACAAGCAAACAAACAACAAGCATATAAACAAAGCTAGCTTCAGCAGGCCTGGATCTAGTCTATGCTACAGCAAACAAGGTGTACCAATTTCAGTAAGAAACAGCATCTCTACATGTAATCTCAGTAGACTCAAAACCAATCCCACAATTGAGATGCTGCAATGATTCATTTTTATCTGCAAAGCTTCCTCTCTTATCCCAGTATCCTCAAGATGCTGGGACAAATTTGTATCATTGCACGATATGTCCATTAAATGACACCAAGCTCAGTGCAATGCATCTTACCAGATTCCTTTCACCAAACATCTACATAACCATAATGGGAGGCTGGAATAATGGTTAAGGTGCTTACCTTATATACACAAGGTGCAGGGTTTGATTCTCACATGTGGTAACTGGCTAGGCTTAAATCGGCCCACAAGGGCAGTTAGCCTAGTACTAACCTATGAACCCAGCCAAAATGGTGGCATTTGGTGCTCCAGCTTCTCGTGGTGTTATTTCTATAAAACTGATATTGCTGGATTAAAGCATATCCAGGTGGACCGTGGAACCATTTCTCCTGTGTGGCACAAGTTCATCTTGAACTTAATGAAAATCATACTAATTAGTTTTTATTCTCACTGATTATTTTAAATTTCAAGCAACCATCAGCAGCAATGATAATTCCATTATATCACTTATCCTGAACATATTAATGAAACATTACATCACATGTAAACCACAAAGCCTTCTTTAGCTATGTTAAGAATCTAAGTGGCAATTTGCACTGAACTAGTGCAAAATAGCACAAAATATACTGAACCTACTGATATTACCAGCATCCTGGCAGATAGATTCAGTGCAAACTTCACCCCCCTCTCACTCCCAAAAGGGCCCACAACAATACCGGAAAAGTGTAGTGTCCCGGAAATCATAGACGCACAGATAAAAATAGCCCTTTCAAAAGCCAAAAACAAAGCCAGCTTCAATGGGGCCAGATTGTGTCCTAGGCTGTGTCTTGCACGAACTACAGAATGAATTAACCCCCCACCTAAACACGCTGTTCATCCTCAGCCTTTCCAAAGGTTACATGCCCATAGAATGGCACACAGCAATGGTTATTCCACTCCACAAAGGAGGGCCCACAATTGACCCTGGTAACTATCTATAAGCCTGACTAGCCTGGTCTGCAAAGCTATGGAGCGCATCATCATGGAACTCATTAACAAAGACATTGGGAACCTCCAAACACTTGACCCAACCCAGTTCGGCTTTGTTAAGGGCAGATCATGCCTACTAAACCTGGTTGACTTCTTTGAGATAGTCATCAAGGCCATAGACGAGGGAAAGGTTTTTCACACAGCCTACCTTGACCTCGCCAAGGCTTTTGACACCATTCCCCTCTCGGGTATTACAGAAAAACCCACCAGCCTGAACATAAACCCCTACGTCACAAGATGGGTTGCCAACTGGCTTACAGACAGAACTCAGACGGTAAGAATAGCAGGCTCCAGGTCCGACTCTAAACCAGTCACAAGTGGTATCCTGCAAGGCTCGGTCCTGGGAACCCTACTGTTTGGCATATACTTCTCAGAAGTACAGGCAAACACAGGAGGACTATGGCTAACCAAGTTCGCCGATGATTGCAAACTGGGAGTCATAATTGACTCTCCAGCTGACACGGACATCCTCCAAAAGGGCCTTACTGAGACGGACACCTGGTGTCAAAGTCATGGCCTCAAGCTAAATGCCAAAAAATGCATAGTCATCCCGTTTGGGAAAAACAAAACACCCACGAATTACCACATAGGTGGCAGCCCCCTTAATACAGAAGATGTAATAAGATATCTGGGGACCCAGGTAGATAGTAATCTCTCCTTTGACAATCATATTGCCAAAGTAGTTAGGAAATCCTTCTATGTGGCCCATCTAAAGGGTTTGCATCTAGAAATAAAGAGGTTATAGTGCCCCTCTACTCATCACTCATCAGACCCATCACAGAGTACAATGCCTCATTTGGAATGTACCTCACAAGACACTTCCAACAGCTGGAGAGACCACAAAAGTACCTCTTCAAGAGGATTACTGGCCTCAAACATATGTCCTATGCAGCCTGACTGAAAAAACTCCGGCTGTACTCAGTGGTATATCGCTTACTCAGAGGTGATCTCTGCCTGACTTACAAAGCCATGTCCAACTCAGAATTGATGGACATGCTCCACCTAAAGAAATCCAAGTCACTGCGAGCCACACGCTCTAATGAGCTAAACCTCACCACAACAATAAATAGAACATGCTGGAGGGATAGATTCCTGTCACAGAGACTTCCCATGCTTTGGAACAAAATTCCAAACTACATTAGGCAGAGCCCCTCACTAACATTCTTCAAGAGAAACCTTGACGAGTGGATGGGTAACAGAAAATACACCCCTGGGATCACTTCATTGACTCTGCTTGACAGAGGATCAGTTAATTAATCAATGGGGCAGCAAAAGCCGACACACTCTGGCTAGGCTTATAAATGCCCTTGGGCAGATAGCCTAGTACCTACCTATGAACCTATGTCACTGAATGCCAAGAAAATCCGTCTCTATATTGGCCATAGAGGTCCACCTTCAGTTAGTGATTTCTGGCTGCTGCTTAACTTGTGGAGGTGAGTGATGACAGTGAGCTGCCTGAGGCTGCCCAGGCCATTACATGGCTGGCACTTGGTGGAGATTATGTGGCTGCAGCTGCAGCAAAAAAAGGACTAAGGACAAGAGATTTAGCCTGCCAATTACCACCACTCTATAGCTGTAAAATGAACACATGCATACAGAAACACACACACACACACACACACACACACTCTGCTGGGTCAGAGCTATGGGCACTGTTTTAATGGTGTGCCTATCAAACATGGGAGGAGGGGTTAGAGGCACTGAAAACTATAAACTCCACCAGAAGTAATCTAGAATGCTGAGCTCTCAGCTCTCTTTCATGATGTCTAGGGGAAGGGTTAACGAATGGACAACGGACAAGGAGGAGATGAAGATATATATAAATAAATATATATATATATATATATATATATATATATATATATATATATATATATAAAAGAATGTACCTAGCACAAGAAATGGGCTGGTTGCAGTTTTGAATTAATTAAGGCCTTTAAAATTTTCCCAAAAACGTTTCTACTTTAATTCACTGAAAACTCATTTCACTGAATTTCAATTCACCCTCAAAAAAATCGCTGAAAGCTGAAATCACTAAAAACTCACTTCACTGAATGTAAGTACTGTTGGGCAAATAAAACATATATGCCATTTTCCCCACTGTAGTGCGATCCTGGAGTTAGTAGTTAGGGGGTGGGGGGGGGGGGCACATATAAGAGCATGGGAAATAATTTGCACTGTCTCTGTCTAATTGGAACCTGTCCACATTATTGTTTTTTTTTTAATAGTTTTATACCTATAATTTTTTAGACTAAAATGATTTTATTTTCTACCTGCCTTAAGATTGTTATTCATTCATACTTCTTTATTTATTCATACTATACCTGTTGATTTAATCCGTGTTGTTCTGCCTTGTGCATTTAGTGGGAATTGCTATTATTCATTTGTTATTTGATTTCTTTTATTGTACTGTTTTACTTTTTTTTAAATACTCTGTAAAGTTTATTTTCAGAGAGTCACAGTTTTCATGTGCCATGTCTAAATTATGCCACCATAGAGCCACAAATACTTTCCTAGGCAGTTATGTAGCTGCACTGAATGTGGTCTAGGGATTTGTTGGACATCTATGAGGGGCACTCCTTATAAGGGACCCTTTGAAGTGAGCTAAATGCATGTCTTCCCTGGATATTAAGAAGGAAGAAACATCTATATTATTCCCTCTAACCACCATAAAAACAGCTCCAGATTCAAGCACTTATCTATATATGACCATAATGATGCTCACAAGAGAATCCACTCTGATTTAGCTCAAGCACTAGGTTATATGCCTAACCTTATCTGCCTGTTTATTGGCATTTGTTAGTACTGAACAGAAGATATACCATGGATATGCAGATAGTGAAAGGAAATTGAAGGCAATGTATAACTACTTAAAATGTGTTGTTACATATACTAAATGCCTGCATCTTGGTTATCCCTGGTGCCTGTTTAAGCAGAAAGTCAGTACTAAGTAATAAATACTAATAATACTTATGGAACTGGAAGAGTAACTGCTATAGCACTGCTGGTTCCAGGATAAAACTGGCTTGTAGTCTGATGGTAACAGAATGGGGAAATAATCATGGCTATTCCGCAGTGCAACAGGTGGCACTGCTGCCTCACCATTCTTGATTCTCTGCTTCAGGTCTCACCTGGGGTGCCTTCTTTGTGGAGTCTGCATGGCCTGTTTCTCTGCATGACTTTTTTTTTTCTGGTTGCTGTGATTTCCACTTACTTCCCAAAGACGTGCCATTAGGTGAGCCGGTGATCCTCTAAACTGCTTGTAAGTATGCATGCACTGTGGGAATGGGTGCGTCTGTTCATTCTCTGATGGACCAGCACCCCTTATGTATAAGCATATCCTACAGACTAGACTGATTTGTACATTCATACTGGTTGAATGGCTACATAAAACTTTCTTATTTACATCCACCCTTGTCACTCTCATCATAGCTGAAAAGTGAAACAGACCAGCTCACAGTTATAGATGAATAAAATTAAATTAATTAACACTGCTCAACATGGTTAAACTTATGTAAACTTAAAATAAGTAACAGATCATGGAATGTTATTTCGCAAACCTCTAAGATAACTGAAGATGTTTTCATCTCTTGAGTATTATGAATTCTACAATCCAGGCTTCCTTCGTCTTAAGAGGCTAGAAACATCAGAGTTGCATAAAACAGACATTAGGGCGATATAAATAGTCATGTTTATTGAAAGTGCACTAGCATGTGCCACATTTTTTTGTTATTATTACTTATATTGCTCACTTTCTCATCTTCCTAGTGTCTGCTTTGAGATAGCTCCAGAAATATGACTCATAATCCTCATGTATACCGAAAGCTGGTACACACACTTTTTTTTGTTATTGCTTATACTGAACTTCAGAGTTATCATGCCAATGGTTCTGAAAAATATGCAAATAAATTCAACTGTTTCATGCACTGCCATCAAAGCTACACTGGCAAGCTCTTGTCAGATTCACCAGTGTAAATGAAATAACTGGTAGGTGTGTGCCAGGAAACATTTTTAAGCAGTAAACCAGCCACACAAAACTTAGCATTCAGTCACTATAGGAAAAACCAAGGAAGAATGTCATATATATTGCTTTTCTTCTTGACTGATGGTTTACTTATTCTTACTACAACTGTAAACAATTTACATATGCTGTTTCTACTGTATTATATGTTTACTTATTTGCACTAGTACTAAAATTGCTTTTATATTATATTATATTATATTATATTATATTATATTATATTATATTATATTATATTATACTCTTTCCCTGAAACTGAAATTGGTGTTCTTGTGATCATTACCCCAGTTAACAGATGCAGACAAAAAAATAAATAAAAAGAGCTAACACAGATACCGAAACGTAACTGGAGGTTACTGTAACTTAAGTACCGGTACTGTTATATTGACAGTTGTAACTGTCAGAAATGTCTGAATTTTAAGAATTGTAAAAAGCACCAGAAACAACTGGTAGAATAAAAAGCATGTTTATATAAAAGTAGCACCCATTATGTATAAACATATCCTTCATTCAGGCTAGACTGATTTTTACATTCAGGTTAGTGTACATAAAATACATGAAGTAACAAATTACATCACAGTCAACATTTTGCTTTGAAGAAAGTCGTGCATTTGTACAGTTAGGCAATTCCCAGTTATTTACCTCAGGCCATTTTCTTATAGACAAATTTAATGAACAAAATAACAGAAACATAACTTTGGTGGCAGAGAAATGTCAGATGGCACTCTGACAATTTCCCCAGCAATCAGACAAGACTGCTGATTTGAGTAACCAACAATCTATTTTCCAGTCCCTTTTTAAGAACTGCTTTATGTTTGTCCCATATAGTTGTGTATTTATGTATTCTCCCACCATTGTTGTCTACTACTTCCTCAAAAAGGCTTCTCCAGCAACTACCACCCTGTCTCTGAAAAATAGTTTACTCTAATCCCCCCCGAGCTGTCCACTCTCTATGCTTAAATTGTGTCCTCATAGTCTTATATATCCTTTGTTAAGATGCTACCCTTCTTGAACTCTACTTTTCCACTTGAGGCACTTAAGTATTGTCTAATCTCTTTTCTTTCAAGTCTGCTTACATAGCCTCTGGTGCACACTGGCACCATTTTGTTTCCATTCTCTTTACGTTTTCTGTTCTTTCTGTATCCTTACAAAGATGAAGTCTCCTTAACTGCACCATGTACTATAGATGAAGTCCAAGGAGTAATGATTTTTTGCTTGGTCCTGAGTGGCCACTTCCTATGCATCCCACCAAAGATACATTAATACAGATAACATAAGAAATGTCAACTATTTATGCAATTAATTTAATTCAGTCAACCACTCAGAAGCTCACAGTATATTCTAACTATGACATCACAAAACCTCATGGAAGTGGCATGTCACTTCTGTAAGAGTTAGTGACCTTCAAAGTAATATATATAATAAATGGGTGTTGGGTATAGCATCCACATGGTGGATTGCAGGGAGCTTGACCCAGTAAAAAAAGCTGTTTTTCTGTTTTGTACATTCCTCTTTAATGTCTTCAGGGTTCTAAATGGTTGACATAATGAAGTCAGCTTCATGAATGGTCAACATTGCAACAGTCAGCTATAAGAATGAAGCACATTCTAGTATCCCAACAAACGTTCTTGCGGTTTCTCTCCATTACTGCTTACATTTAGGGTATCCAATAAGATTGCCTCAGGTCATTTCCCACCTTTGTGTTGCTCCTCCTTCTCAAGCTGCATTTTCCTTTCCAAGTACTTTACACAGGTTGTCAGAATTTTCTACAAAGTTATTGACATACCTGAATGTTATCTCAAAGGCAAAGCACATTTCCTGGGAGGGGAAACAACATTGTCTATCCTGAGACACATACCTCCACATGTTACTACAAGATAAGTAACATTTTCATTATGGCACTATTATTTCCTCAGAGTAGTCTGATTTCTGCAGACTGACAGCAGTTTCTTCTCAGGGAGATGATCAGAAGTGTTTAGCTTTTGAACAAACTCCTGAGGATCTCAGAACCAAACCTTGTATCAGACTTCCTCTGGATGTTAAAAGACTACGGCCTTACAAAGGTATGAACCATTTTCTAAGCAGCACTCTTATACAACCCTCCCAAGAAAGTCTGCCTAGTTCCAGCAGAAGAAGCAGCAACCCTCAAGTAGAATAAAGCATGATCGCTGATGATACTGGCTTGTCTGTTTTCTGTTTAACAGTACAACTTTTTCTGAGCAATCTAAGGAATGCCATTTCCTCTCAATATAGAAGACACTGTTTACAAAGACACTGTGAATAGGAGGTCCATCCAGTGGTATACAGGTTTGGTTTCTAGCTATACACACAATGATGTAGGTTCAATAAATGAGCCTGGAAATTAGATGACTGGCTTGGTACAGAATTACTAAGTAATCAATGGCAATATCGTTCAGTCTGGAAGGGGGAATATGGCACTGTAGCTCTGTAATGCTGTAACCAACTCCTCCCCCACAGTAGCATACTGATGCTAGCCCATATCATAAAATGCCGTTGTGTATAAATATGTGCTCTATGACTCCGCAGTTCTATCAATGCACTTAGGCATCCTTAGGTGCCAGCTAGCTAATGCCTGGGCAGATGCCATTTGTGTGTCATTGTGGCCCATTCTGATATCCATCTAAGCCATTAAGAGTCCTTTGAGTAGGTGCAGTTTTAGGGACAGAGATGTGCTAAGATTGAATGTTATGAACTGGCAGCTGCCCCGGAGCACAGAAGAAGAAATAAATAGATATAAAAAAGAAAAAAAGGAAGAGTTCAGAGTAAATTAAGTTGAAGTCAGAAACTACTTTAAAGAGAAGTATGATTATTCTTTAGGACTACTTAGTTCTTATGGAAAGATTCTCCTTAGAAGTAAAGAGTGTCTGTAATTACTAATACATATCCTGCAGATGCAAACATTAGCAAAACAAAAGGAAAAGTTTTCTGATTAACAAGGCAGGTGTTAGAGGACAAGCAAAGTTGGTGGTTTTACTGAATGGGTCTTGCCCGCTTTATTTCTCTTGAGTGTGTGTGTTTGTGTGTGTGTATTTCTTCCCTGGCTAATAGACACCAGTGAAGGAATGCCTAGGTAGACAAAGTGATGGGGAGTATCAACAGACCCTGTGAAGTAGAAGGTGGATGCACTGAACCATGCACACATGAACTACACTGACATTACTGTACTCTACACATCAAAGTGAGAGGTAAGGGTAAGCCTAGATTAAAAAAAAGCCTCCCCATTGTCAGGATGGTACCATACAAAGATTCTCATGTCTCCTTTCTGACACAGTTTTAGAAACTGAGGAGAAAATGAAAGGACCTAGCTGATTCAGTAACCAAGCTGTAATATGAAGAGTTCTGAGCAGGGTCTATAAATTGCCAAGGACAACAGATAGTTACAGGGAGGGAGGGATAGGGTTTTTGTTCCTTTTGACCATAGCCAAAAATAAAGAATACGAAGGTCACTTTGTTCAGTATGTTAATATTAGTATGAAAATGGCCATGGTGTTTCCTGCCATTGTACTGGGCTGCAAAGTACACAAAATTGTTTAACCCTTTGGCATAGAGGGATAAAGCCCTGACTATGACTCACATTACCCTGGTTCAATTACTGACTTAGGCTCTGTGAAAAAAGGCTGGGAAGGAAGATAAATGACAGGTTATGTCTGCTCATCTTTTTTCTGTATCTCTGGGGGAGGCATTGGAGAAGATGTGTTGAGAAAAACACCATGGCCCTTGGAGACCTGGAAGGGCAACATAACTGGGACAGACAGGTTGGCAGGGAAATAAAAGGTTTTATCACCATTTATGTAGGACAGTACCCCTCACAATATCCAACTGCAAGCTCACATTTACTGCATGACTAACACTAACACCAGCATGTCAAGAAATTAGCACAGTTCTCAGCCTGCAAGTTTTGTTGCTGTCCATAGTTTTATGGTCTAGTTCATGTCTGTCTCCTCCCTGGTCATGGGACATTTGTAACTCACAATGCCAGAAGATCAGCCCTGTCTGGAGAAATGAGGCCTGCTTGGTGAAGGGGCATGTCTTGGATGCACTCAGTATGCAGTAGTTCTAGGAAAGGACAAAGTAATAGGATATTTAGGAGTCTGATGCGAGTGGTGGCTGACCCCAAGATAAAGTCAGCAAGTACTCCCTCGGCTAGGACCATCAATAAAAAGGGAAAAAAAAATAAAAGAAAAGGAGAAAAATACAAAGGAAGGTGCTCACCCAGTGAAGAAATAATGCCTCCTTTGAGACTGTCCTCTGTAGTGCTGATCATTAACAATAATATGATAATTGACAGCTGCTTCACAATAGAAACTTGCATTTCTGAATTGCCCTGTATTATGAAAGACTGCACCACCCTTGCAAGTAATCATTATTCCTATTATTAGGTATTCAGATGAAAACATCAGCCATTGCATTTAACTCTTGTGGTTTCTGACTGCTAAATGGATTCTGTTCATCCAAATATAATGTCACAGCTTGAAGCCTTCAAAGGGCAGAGTTAGAGACTTTATACTTAAGGCAGTGCACTGTAATAGTGATATCAGTGTTGGCCTGTAATGGTGAGAAGCTTTAAATGGAAGCTTTCAAGGCTACAAACACTATTCTCATCTTCAGTACTTATAGGTGTAGCATATTTTCCACTTTTAGCCAATTGCTGTTTAACTTATTGGTTTCCATTGCATGGCCAGTCCAATGAGGATACAACTGAGGTCAACACTGTTTGCACTCCAGAAGAATAGAAAGAACCTGTGTAGTAATTCTAAAGCAGCCTCAGCCCTAGAATTTATACATGGACTTCTGGCAAAGCCAGTTCAGCTATCACCTTAGACCTGGGGTCAGCTGCATAGCTTTAGATCATAAACACCTTTGTTATCTTCTATATTCTAACATAATCCTTATTTTACACAAACATGAAAGGACATATGAAAAATCTATCCAGAAGCTTTCTCAGGGCGTGATCCGTTTAGACTGTAGTTTTCAGACAGGTAAACCTCCTCAAAAAATGGAAGCAGCCATGGACTTGTTTGTTGATTAATTTCAGTTGCATTGAGGAAAATAGTCTGGTAAACAATTCAAAGTCAATGGCAATAGTACGACCTTCCTACCTAACATCTGGAGGCAGTTTGTGATATTGTATTATTACCGGCTGAGTTAAACCCTTTTTATATTAAATGAAGTATTCCATGCAAAGGTATAAGACTAACTGTTTAACAAACTGACGGACCTGCTGATTTTATTTTGTTTTTGTTTCTTGACCAGGACGTCAAGTGGACAGAACCATTTATAGAGAAGGCCAAGAGAAAAAACTCCATACAAAATTTATTACAAAAAAATCACTATATTATCATATTCACCACAACCAAATAAAGGTATATATATATATATATATATATATATATATATATATATATATATATATATATATAGGAATCATACTTCTCTGTATAATCGTGAATTTTCTGAAGGATATGAAGTCTGAAACTCAACTGTATGTCATTATTTAGTGAAGTCAATCCTCAGTAAATAACCAGAAAACCAGAAATCTTATGAGGAAGAGACCAAAACTATGAGGCAAAAATCTGGACAGTTAGTTATGATAGGAATATACTTGGAGTACTTTGGCAATGAAAAAGACAGGTAAATATGTTGACTGTAATTAAGCAAGAGTTGAAGAAATTCATACATACAATACTTACAAACTGTCAACTATACTTTAATGTCTGATATATTTTGAAGCTCTAAACAAAAACACAAAAATAGCCATGATGTATTCATATTATTACAGTGAAAATAGATATAAGTTAATGATTTTGTTATGTGACTAGCAATTGTATCGAATGTACAGTTGGGTCCACTTGCTAATGGAAGTACACATCAGTACAACTTTTATTTATTTATGTGTTTGCTTGCTTACTTATCTGTTTTTCGTAAGGTAAACTGGTCATGGAGTTTTTTTCAACCACAACCCAAATTTTACTACATTATAATGTTTGTGCAAGTAGAATTAATTAACCAATGAAAAGACACTTTAGATATGTATGTACAGTATTAGGTAACAACAAACATCAATTCTTCAACTGATAAAATTTGATAATTTAGTTACCCTGAGGAGTTGCAGCAGTCATGTTTATCTTGGAAGTCTTAGTAAGGCTATTCATTTGAAAGCAGAATATATATAAAAGGATATCTCTCCTGCAGCTGAATTTCATTTATTAGATACAATAAGGTTGTATCACCTGCATACTGATTGCCTTGGCGACAGCAAGTGGGAAAAGGGTCTTTGAAAGAGAAGATGGCAGAGGTAGCCTAGCTAATTCAGTGTTAGCTGGGGGGGGGGCATATCTCCATTAATGTCAATTAATAATGTTATGCATAATTCCTTCTGCTTCATTCTATCCTAGCCAGAAGGGGATGGTGTTGGTTGGTGTGTTCGACTTGTAAGATGAATTTGCCAGTCTAGTTCTAAATTACTTAATAGCATCAAATTAAATCTACAAATCTAAATACTGGAGAGACACCAAACAACAAAATGCTTCCTTGGCTTTAAATGTCAAGAAATAATTTATTTTATACAACATGCAAAATGCTTCATTAATGAGTTGTCATGACATCATAAGTAAAAATAATATGTTTAAACTGAAAGACTACCTTTAATTTTCATTTACAACTGTGAAAGATGAGGAGTAGGGAGAAGGGAAAATGTTAGTAAATACATTTCATTTCTAATATGTTTTCATAAGAAGATGGATTCCTGAATGTTTTTCAGTATCTGTTGATTTGCTTCCCGTCTAATACCAGCAAATGTTGACAGAGTAAGAGATGTATCATGATTTGTTCTGAGAAGAAAGTTCTTTTATGGAATTTGGAACTTGTACCAATTATGGACATCATAAACAAGTAGTCTGGAGATCTTAGCAAAATTAATGTTATACTCTTTATTTATTTATTTATTTATTTTACATTTGTTAACTGGGAATAAGTCTGACTGGGCATGGGCCCATTTTCAGTGGAGGCCTGGGGAGAAAAGCTCTGTGATGCTCCAACACTGACCCAGTAATCAAGGAGCCTCAATCCTCACCACTGGCAACAGTGGGGGATGTACACACTGGGAGGATGATACATACACACACAGTAAAGTGCAATTTCCCTTAACAGCACACAGAGACCACAGTCAGTCTATGGCTGTTTTCTCCCTCTTTCTCCAGATCCCCAATAAGACTCCCCACTGGCACAGTTACAGAGCTGAGATCTCATCTGAGTGACCATGCCAACACCTCCAGCACCCTCTCTGTCCAACCAGTGCTTTGTGTCCCTGCCCAAGTAGCTGACACACACACACACACACACACACACACACACACACACACACACACACACACACACACACACACACACACACTTGGAGGTTTGATTTATATACACACACACATACACACACACACACACACACACACACACACACACACCTGGGAAAGGCTGGCACAGATTTACTAGCTATGCCCCCTTCTGCCCAGACTATAAGGTAATTTTGCCTACCAGCAATCACTCCTTTTCAACTACTTTAAGTCCCTTAACAAAGGATGTCCAATACTACTGTATAATGATACTATTAATCCAAGCAGTAGTTTGACCAAGAGCAAGGCTATTAGGAGTGGCTTGAACAGTGTCACCAAACAGATATGCAAGTACCCTAAGAGCTTAAATATGTCTCACAGATATCAACCACAATGACAGGTTTAAATATATTTAATAATAAATAGTAAAAGAACAAGAAAATACTCTGTAAATAATCACAGCAACTTCAGAGTTCTAAATCACAAGAAATATATAAAACAACATTGCAGGACAATCTCAAATAAATACAGAAAACATCTAAACTAATCTTTACTATATTCCTAACTATATCTAAAAGAATTGCTATACCCTACAAACTTACTATTATAGCAAGTAAAGTGTGATGAATGGCTCTTCTAGCTGATGTCAGGACAGACAAATACAGAATGCACTACCGCTCACAGAGAGTTATTAAATTAATATCTCAAATATTGCTGCTGGGATACTTGTAGCATGACATCACTTCTTGTCATCTGAATATCCCAGGTGAAAACCTCCACTGCAGCTGGTAGCATTTAGCATCTCTCTGTGAAAATACAAAAATAAGGACTTCTCTTAGATCTAAGGCAAATGGTGGAAGTCGTAAAATAATTTACATTCCTCCACATTTAAAGACAATACAAAAAAAGCCTAGTTCTAGACATTATGTCTGCTATTGCACTGAAACTGAAAGATAACATATCTTTTGTTTATGGCCCAGCCATAAAGTAACTCAACCTCAACAACTCTTCTGAAGTTTCAGTCTCCCCTATTAAAATACATACATCTAAACAGTTAACAATAGTGTATAAAAATACCACTTCAGAACACGTCTATACAACAGTTCTAACAGATTTGTAACACAGGCATATGAATCATGTTGCTATTCACAAATGACACACAACCACTTACAAAATTCCAGATAATTGGGCTGGCAGCATCTCCTTCTGTCACACTTCTATATAAATCATATTAATATTCACAAATGGCATACAATTATTTACAAAATTCCAGATAGCTGGGCTAGCAGTAGCTCCTTTTGTTACAAGCTCCATGCACAAAAAGAACATCAGATGGCTTACAAATATATATAGTCAACACACAAACTAACACTAGCACATAATAGCCACATTTAAGCAAAAAGAAAAAGAAAAATTGAAGACATTGGTACATAAAAGCAATTAACAATTTAAGCTTTTTACTAGTATATAGAGACTTTGTTAGGCAGTATTGAGACAAGAGCAGAATCAGGAGTTTAGTAGTCTTTCTCGTAAAGCTTTTTTAAAATTGAGACTATTTGGGATAGATCTGATGGTTAGAGGAAATTATTTTGTTTATTTTTAATTGGTTACAATAACATTGATTTTAATAAAAGAAAGTATGAAAAAAATCAGTATTTTGTAGCTCAAGGGATCTTGATTTCCAAGTCTCCCACATATGTGCTTCTTTGTGTAATAAAATAAATTTCCATTGTCTACTAAACTGTGTTATGTGAAGGATATTGGGTACTGTAATAGTTTGGTGCAGTGGTGCAGCGGTAGCATTGTCACCTCACAGCAAGAGATTCTCCTGTTCGATTCTCGGCTGGAGCGCCTTCTGTGTGGAGTCTGATTGTCCTCCCCGCGGTCGAGTGTCATTCAAAAGACATGTGTGAATGGGCGTGCCTTCGTTGAAGGCTGGGCATCGGGCTGGCACTTCAGCACCATAAAAATCTATTGCCAATCTTTAGCGAACCGGAGTTCCGCTTTGGCGACCCCTAACTGGGAAAAGCCGAAAGAAGAACAACAACAATAACAATAGTTTGGTGCAGTGTCCACTCATATTTCTGAGCTGTTTGTGTGCTGCTGCATTAGAAATTGCCACTGTGCCCAACAGAGAGACAGGCAAGTTTCTGGTGTATCAACACAATTTTAAAATCTCATCATAGTCTAAAGTCTCTAGAGATAAGCTTTACTAAAACTTTCTTCATAAGTTCTGAGTCAACGTGAGCAGTAAATTGTATGCATCAGGGAAATTGGATGTATGCATAATTACTCATACTAACAGCATTAAGCTATTAAACTGTGTGCTAGTGGGGTCTAGTCAATATATATAAGAACTGCATATCCTTGTCAGAAGGACAGAGTATCATTCTCTGGAGTGACAGTGGGTTCTAATCAAATATAAAGAAAAGGAACAGAGATTCCTTCACTGGGAATGTGAGTGTCCCTAATTATAGCTGCATATCTAACCCTTTAGTATGCATCTAGGTTTTTATAATGGGAGCCAGTACGAGTGTTTTTAAAAGAGCGGGAGTATGAGACTCCAGTGATGTATGCTTAATAACTATGGAAGAGATAACTGTAATAATCTGTAACCTGTATTTGGTAAAATGGTCTGACCTCATTAAAAATTATAGCACTTTACAGTTTATGGAAAAAGGTGCTTTTGATAAGAAAACTTTAGAAACTCTAAAAAAAAAATAAACTGAAACAAAAGTATAATAAGGTACCAGCCTCTTACTGGTCAGTTTTTAATGTCTGGCAAGAAGAATCTAAAAATAAAGAAAAGGAATCTGTTGTTAGAAGCTTGGAATATAACTCAGTTAGATTAAAGTCACAGCTGCAGCTAGCTAATAGAAAGTACAGTTGTGTAAAATCTTACCATAACAGTAGATGTCCTTCTCTTCACTATTGCAGTATTCTTTACAATAGGGATCCCCTGCCTAGGGCAGCCCAATGTCCAGCCAGTATACCAAAGCTTTTAGGTTGTAATGGGTATGCCATATGTCACATGTATGCTCCCTGCACATGGCATAGGGCATAAATGTGATGTCCGGACATGCCATCCTCAGAAATGAAAAGCTCCAGTAGGGCAACAGCCTAAGGAAATTATCAGGTAACAGGCACAGCCAAAAGGAAAAAGGACCAGGGGAAGAAGGAGGAAGTGAATATTGCAACAGTGAAGAGAAGGACATCTACTGTTATGGTAAGATTTTACACAACTGTACTATGTCCTTCCGTGTCACTGTTGCAGTATTCTTTACAACAGGGATAGTATAATAGCTCAGGAAGAAGAAGGAGAGGAGGAAGAGCCAGCAGAGCCCTCTAGGAAGACATGGAGAATGGTCCTGGAAAAGCCAGCTCTGGCCCTAGAAATCAACATCCAACTTATAGTGCTTGGTAAAGGTATGCACAGAAGTCCAGGTAGCTGCTTGAAGAATAGAATTAGTATCCAACCTCTTGAAAAGTACCAGAGGAAGCCACAGCCCTAGTAGAATAAGCTTTAATAGAAGAAAGAAGGTTCTTTCTATGAAAAGAATAGCAAAAAGAAATGGCTTTAGATATCCAAGAAGAAATGGTTTGCAAAAAACAGCCAAAACTAAAGACCTAGGATGAAAAGACACAAAAAGCTCTTCAGACTTACAAAAGCTTTAGTTTCATCCAAATATTATCTGAGTTGTCTTTGCAAATCCAAGGTGTAAAAACTTTTTTACTAGCAGATTGCGAAGAAGAGAAAAAAGTAGGCAGATGAATAGAATGATTAAGGGACAATTCATTAACCACCTTGGGTATAATAGAAGAATTACTATGAAGGGACACATTGTCCTTATGGAAAACTAAAAGGAAGGAACAGCCATAAGGACTTGCAGCTCAGACACCCGTCTGGCAGAAGTAAGGGCCAAAAGAAGAACAGTCTTCCAAGAACAAGGAAGGAAGCTGAAGCAGCAGGCTTAAAAGGAGCCTGATTCAATTTTGTAAAACAAAATTAAGATCCCAGGAAGGAGGGACAGGCTTCCTGGGAGACCTAATGTGAAGGACAACTTTAAGAAACTCTTTGGCCCCAAATCTAGAGGCCAAAGGGGGATTCAAAGTCAGACAAGCAGAAATAGCTGACAGGTGAGCCTTAACAGAAAAATATGCCAACCCAGCATTCAGCAATTTTTCACAAATAAGAGAGCCAAAGGAACATCCACAGTTAGTGGATCCAGGTTATGATAAAGAAACCAAACAGAAAATCTCTTCCATTTGGACAAATAAGATTTTCAAGTAGGGGGTTTCCTGGCCTCCTGCAGGAACAGAACCATGTCCTCAGAAAAAAGGTGTCTGAAGGGGATCAAACCCTATCACCAACAATGTCAGTTGAAGAGGGGACAGGTGGGGGTGGATGATAGACCCCTTACTTTGAGTGAGTATATCCACCCTGTGAGGTAACTTGTGATGGCTGCCCTTGGCAAAATGCAGAAGAAGAGGGAACCAATGCTGACTAGGCCAAAAGGGAGTCACCAGCAAGATTTTGGGAGCATACTGTTTTATCTTGAATAGGACCCTCAGAATGAGAGGAAGAGAGGGGAAGGCATAAAGAAACATCCTCTTCCAAGAAAAAGAGAGGGCATCCACCTTCCAGGCTAGAGGCATGGGACTCCGGCACAAAAGAGGGGAAGTTGTCTGTTCATAGGGGAGGAAATAGATCTACTTGAGGACAATTTACTGGAAAATTAACTATATCATCAGTGGTTGTACAAACATTACTGATTTTGAGTGTTCTCCACTTTATGGCTGGTGATGTGTTTGTTGGCCATTTGATTTTCTTTTGTTGAGACAACACTGATTATAATATTATATTGATTTAATAGAAAATGCGTTAGTAGGATATGTTTGTGATGTATAATTAGGAAATTCTGTTAAAATCATGATTAATGTTGTGAGTTTGTTAACATTTGGCAATATTGTATATTACTTGGCTATATGAGATATAATTGTGTTCTAATAGATCATGTTCAGCTTTTGAGAGGCCTTTCAGCTTATAAGGATGATTCAGGTGTTTTTGACCTAACACATGAGAATGGTTTTAATCAAACCAGTAATAAGTTGAATTTAACATCATCTGTAGATATCTTTAAACAGATATCTATGATTATGAAAGAACTGTGAGTCAGTGTTTGGCACCTGAGGCTATTTAAAGCCTATCGTATCAAAGACATCACTCCAAGAGGCCTTCAAGGTCGCATTCCCAAAAGATCTCAAGAATGGTATGGAAACCTCAAAAAGAAAAAAAGCTGAATGCCTGTTAAGTCAATGAAGTGACAGCAGCTTAAGGCAAAACGTGGCAGATCTGATGCAATTTTTTGGAGACTAAGTATCCCAGAATGCATTATTTGAGGCAGTGTAAACAGTCTGAATTTTTTCAATATGCCAGACCCCATGTGGTCAGAGTCAGAAATTGCATCTAAAAATATCTAAAAAGCTCAAAATAGTCTCAGAGTGCTATTAAAATGTAGGAAACATCAAACCATGATGAAATTAATATGTTTTTTGAGTCTGAGGGCGCGGTTGTCCTTTAATAACTATGGAAGAGATAACTGTAATAATCTGTAACCTGTATTTGGTAAAATGGTCTGACCTCATTAAAAATTATAGCACTTTACAGTTTATGGAAAAAGGTGCTTTTGATAAGAAAACTTTAGAAACTCTAAAAAAAAAATAAACTGAAACAAAAGTATAATAAGGTACCAGCCTCTTACTGGTCAGTTTTTAATGTCTGGCAAGAAGAATCTAAAAATAAAGAAAAGGAATCTGTTGTTAGAAGCTTGGAATATAACTCAGTTAGATTAAAGTCACAGCTGCAGCTAGCTAATAGAAAGTACAGTTGTGTAAAATCTTACCATAACAGTAGATGTCCTTCTCTTCACTATTGCAGTATTCTTTACAATAGGGATCCCCTGCCTAGGGCAGCCCAATGTCCAGCCAGTATACCAAAGCTTTTAGGTTGTAATGGGTATGCCATATGTCACATGTATGCTCCCTGCACATGGCATAGGGCATAAATGTGATGTCCGGACATGCCATCCTCAGAAATGAAAAGCTCCAGTAGGGCAACAGCCTAAGGAAATTATCAGGTAACAGGCACAGCCAAAAGGAAAAAGGACCAGGGAAGAAGGAGGAAGTGAATATTGCAACAGTGAAGAGAAGGACATCTACTGTTATGGTAAGATTTTACACAACTGTACTATGTCCTTCCGTGTCACTGTTGCAGTATTCTTTACAACAGGGATAGTATAATAGCTCAGGAAGAAGAAGGAGAGGAGGAAGAGCCAGCAGAGCCCTCTAGGAAGACATGGAGAATGGTCCTGGAAAAGCCAGCTCTGGCCCTAGAAATCAACATCCAACTTATAGTGCTTGGTAAAGGTATGCACAGAAGTCCAGGTAGCTGCTTGAAGAATAGAATTAGTATCCAACCTCTTGAAAAAAGTACCAGAGGAAGCCACAGCCCTAGTAGAATAAGCTTTAATAGAAGAAAGAAGGTTCTTTCTATGAAAAGAATAGCAAAAAGAAATGGCTTTAGATATCCAAGAAGAAATGGTTTGCAAAAAACAGCCAAAACTAAAGACCTAGGATGAAAAGACACAAAAAGCTCTTCAGACTTACAAAAAGCTTTAGTTTCATCCAAATATTATCTGAGTTGTCTTTGCAAATCCAAGGTGTAAAAACTTTTTTACTAGCAGATTGCGAAGAAGAGAAAAAAGTAGGCAGATGAATAGAATGATTAAGGGACAATTCATTAACCACCTTGGGTATAATAGAAGAATTACTATGAAGGGACACATTGTCCTTATGGAAAACTAAAAAGGAAGGAACAGCCATAAGGACTTGCAGCTCAGACACCCGTCTGGCAGAAGTAAGGGCCAAAAGAAGAACAGTCTTCCAAGAACAAGGAAGGAAGCTGAAGCAGCAGGCTTAAAAGGAGCCTGATTCAATTTTTGTAAAACAAAATTAAGATCCCAGGAAGGAGGGACAGGCTTCCTGGGAGACCTAATGTGAAGGACAACTTTAAGAAACTCTTTGGCCTCAAATCTAGAGGCCAAAGGGGGATTCAAAGTCAGACAAGCAGAAATAGCTGACAGGTGAGCCTTAACAGAAAAATATGCCAACCCAGCATTCAGCAATTTTCACAAATAAGAGAGCCAAAGGAACATCCACAGTTAGTGGATCCAGGTTATGATAAAGAAACCAAACAGAAAATCTCTTCCATTTGGACAAATAAGATTTTCAAGTAGGGGGTTTCCTGGCCTCCTGCAGGAACAGAACCATGTCCTCAGAAAAAAAAGGTGTCTGAAGGGGATCAAACCCTATCACCAACAATGTCAGTTGAAGAGGGGACAGGTGGGGGTGGATGATAGACCCCTTACTTTGAGTGAGTATATCCACCCTGTGAGGTAACTTGTGATGGCTGCCCTTGGCAAAATGCAGAAGAAGAGGGAACCAATGCTGACTAGGCCAAAAGGGAGTCACCAGCAAGATTTTGGGAGCATACTGTTTTATCTTGAATAGGACCCTCAGAATGAGAGGAAGAGAGGGGAAGGCATAAAGAAACATCCTCTTCCAAGAAAAAGAGAGGGCATCCACCTTCCAGGCTAGAGGCATGGGACTCCGGCACAAAAGAGGGGAAGTTGTCTGTTCATAGGGGAGGAAATAGATCTACTTGAGGACAATTTACTGGAAAATTAACTATATCATCAGTGGTTGTACAAACATTACTGATTTTGAGTGTTCTCCACTTTATGGCTGGTGATGTGTTTGTTGGCCATTTGATTTTCTTTTGTTGAGACAACACTGATTATAATATTATATTGATTTAATAGAAAATGCGTTAGTAGGATATGTTTGTGATGTATAATTAGGAAATTCTGTTAAAATCATGATTAATGTTGTGGAGTTTGTTAACATTTGGCAATATTGTATATTACTTGGCTATATGAGATATAATTGTGTTCTAATAGATCATGTTCAGCTTTTGAGAGGCCTTTCAGCTTATAAGGATGATTCAGGTGTTTTTGACCGAACACATGAGAATGGTTTTAATCAAACCAGTAATAAGTTGAATTTAACATCATCTGTAGATATCTTTAAACAGATATCTATGATTATGAAAGAACTGTGAGTCAGTGTTTGGCACCTGAGGCTATTTAAAGCCTATCGTATCAAAGACATCACTCCAAGAGGCCTTCAAGGTCGCATTCAACCCTATATAGGGTATGGATGATTTGTTATCTCAAGAATGGTATGAGGCCCAAGAACTAGCCTCAATGTCTTTTGTTAAGATAGTGATTTTATTTTATGAACAGAAAAATTGCTAGTCTGGTCACAACAATATCTGAATTATGTGAGTTGGCTAGACCTTTTGAATAAAAATCAGTGTACAAAGAAGAAATGGTTTTATTGTCTAAAGATTTGATGTTAGTTGAAAGAGATATGAAATCACATATTTCTAGGAAATTTCAGAGAGATATTAAAGATTATTCAAAGGGTAAACCTTTTAACACTCAGAAATCAGTGCAGTTTGCAAATAACAAAACCCATTCATCAGTTACTGTGAAACATAAAATAAAGAGTATTCTTCAGAGACCTCTGCCAAAGAATTTTCTTCAACTACTGATACAGAATTAATGACATGTTCTGTCTCCCCTACAGCTAAGAAGGAAAATACTGATGCCCCTTTAGGAGAGTTAGAAGGGGTGGACATAAACATAAATGCCTGGGTTTCTACCCTAGAAACATTGTTACAAATGACGGTTCCGAAATACGTTTAAATCAGAATGTATACAATATTTCTACTGTGCAACTGTCTAATGTTGAAATTCATCTATTGAATAAAGGGCTAGATTTTTATACCTATTTAAACAGTACCTGAGGATGTTTTTGCACAAGATGTGGGTTCTTTTTGCAGAATACTAAATCTTAAACCATGATCAGAAGCTACGTGTAGATAACGATACGAGTTATTTCAAATGTATGTCACTGACTTTTGTGTTTCCTCCTAATAAAAATGTTGCTATTTTTCAACATCAAGTTTTCAAGGACTTACATTTTATGTATAATTCAAATAAATATATCAATCACAACAATTTGTCTGCTACACAACAGCAAGCTCTACAAAAAGTCAGTGAAAATAAGCAGTTGGTTATCAATACAGCAGACAAAGGGGGAGCTATAGTTGTCTGGGATTGGATTATGTATTCTAATGAGGCCCAAAGTCAATTGTCGGACCATCGTTTCTATCAACAAATGCATTTAGATCCTGCAATGATAGTTAAGGATGATATTGATAACTTTTTACGATTGGCTCATGAGGAAAGGGATTATTTCCAAAGAGAGAGACAATGTATCATTTAACTGTCCCAGATCCAGACAGGTAAGTATTTTATATGTTACCCAAAATCCATAAGGATCTATATAAACCTCCTGGGAGATGAACAGTTTTCGGGCAGAGTATCCTTAACAGAAACTTTGTCAGTTTATTTGACACGTTATCTTAAACCTTTGTTGATATATGTACGCTCCCATATTCAGGATGCACCAGAATTTCTTAATATTATAGAGGAAATGCAAATTGAGCCAGGTTGGCTGTTGTGTACCCTTGATGATTCGGCCCTGTATACTAACTATCCTCATTGGCCAGGGCTTTTAGCACTGGATTTCTGGTTAAACTGGGCATCTTTTTATAGCCCTGGTTTTAATACATCTTTGTGCTGTTTAACAGAACATGTTTTATCAAAGAATGTATTTTATTTTGAGGACCAGTGCTATCTACAGTTAAAGAGGTATGGCTATGGGAGCTTCTTCTGTCCCTATATATGCAAATCTATTTATGTGCTACATTGAGGAGCAGATCATATATGACAATACACATAATATATTTTTGGGATACATGGATATTTGGTGGAGATATTTATAGGTTCATAGGTTCATACTAGGCTATCTGCCCTGGGGCAATTATAAGCCTAGCCCGATTCTGTATGGCTTACGCCACCCCTTGATTTGAGTATACTGTGCCCTTTTTAAGGTTTAGTTTACTGTGCCTCTGTCTAATAGTGCCACGGGAGTAATCCCTGGGACAAACCTACGATCCCCCATCCACCTATCGAGATTTTTCTTGAAGAGATTCAGTGAGGTGCTCTGCCTCACATGAACTGGAATTCTATTCCAGAGTGAAGGGAGAGTCTAGGTTATGAACCTGTCCCTCCAGCAAGTTCTATTTATTTCTGTGCTGAGGTTCAAGTCCCTCGATTGCTGGCTGGTCTGGAGGTCTGACTCTGTATATTTACAAGAATTTGTGGGTTATTTGAATGAGAATAAGTGGAGTATTCATTTTACCATTAATGTTCATCCAACTAGTATTACTTTTTTGGATGTTCAAGTAACTGTACAGGGAAATGGAACTCTGCGGAGTACTGTCTGTAGGAAACATGCAAAATTTAATACACTGTTACATGCTTCAGTGGTTCTGGCTGGACAGAGGCACAGGGAACTAATCTAAGGGGGCGACGAAAGCCAACACATTCTGGCTAGGCTTATAAATGCCTTTGGGCAGATAGCCTAGTACCTACCTATGAACCTATGAACATGCATCAGTCAAGCTGTTACCCATGACATATTATTCACAACATTACAAAGTCACAGTTTCTTAGACTTTGTAGAATATGTTCTTCCAATTCAGAATTGTGTGAGTATCAACAAGACCTTATTTACAGGTTTTGTAACAGGGGATATTAACAACATATTGTAGACAATGCTTTAACATCTACGGCCAATACTGATAGAGCCAAATTATTACAATACAAGGTCAGGAATGACAGGTGAAAACCACTTAGATTAGTAACAAATTCTGGAAATAATACACAATTTTTTACTAATCTAATCCAAAAAGATTGATATATTGTTCATGGATGATTGTTTAAGGGAATTAATACCCCCTAAATATCTCTTTTCATATCGGAAAGGAAAAAACATGGGAGGTTGATTCAATCATTAGAAGAAATGTGTTAGCAGACAAATAAGTATAGGCCAAATGGGCTTGGATGGCTGACTGCTAATAGGAAGTTATCCCTGTTTCATTGTAGCTTTTGCAAGTATGTCAGGAAGGACAAACAATTCACATCACAAAATACACCACAGGTCTTTGATATTAGGATTTATGGTAATTGCAGCACTGATTGGGTAATATATTTGGTAACATGCACATGTTCTGCATTTTATGTGGGTCAAATGTGTCGCCCTTTTAAATTAAGAATGTTGGAACACATGAGGGATAATAGATGTTTAAGAACATCCAAAGCATTATATAAACATATTATCAAACATACTTCTGCCAAGTTTACCTTCATTATTATTGATAAAATTGTTTTAAATAAGAACAGACCTGGTTGGCATACCATGTTATATCAAAAAGAAAGGATGTGGATTATAAAGCTGGGTGTTTTATTTACACCTGGCCTTAATGAGCATTTATATGAACCAACAAGAGCGAAGGATGACGTATTTAAGATGGCATATGACTGTTTCATGGTATTGCACTGGTGAAGGCTTGATGCCGAAACTGGTATGCTGATACTTTCACCTGGAGGGTGTTGTTTTTTTACATCCCTTTTTTGTGCATCTATTGATATGTATTTCATCCCCTTTTTTGTGGATCTATTGATATGCATTTAACCTATATGGACCAAAGATAAATTATACGATCAATAAAGAATAAGGAATAAACAGATCTGGGGAGCTGACTTTGTGGGCTGGACTTTTTGTTTTGAATTCACTTCTGTTTTTTTGGCCCTGCACCACACCATACCTGCGTGGGACAGTTCATTCAGAAGATGAGGAATGCACAAAAAGGGGGGAAGAAATTTCCAAAGCATGTAATAACCATGGCAAATTTTGGAAAGAACCCAGGAGTCTTGGGTGACCTTTAACCAAATAGGAAGGGGCAGGGAAAGACAGAGAAAAAGAGGAATGTGACTGAGAAGAACAGGGCAAGGATCGTTAGACAGCACCTGGTTTGTCAGGAAAAGGAGGTTGAGGTTTCAGAGTAGAAGGGGTTTGGGTAGCCTTAGCAGGAGGCACCCTTGTTACTTTTGCGCAAGACTGTCTGTGAACAAAGGGAGGTTGTTGGAAGTAATTCCTTTGAAATTTGGGAACAGGGAAAATAAAAATATGCTTCAAATCCTGTAAGGCCTTACCCTTGCCTTGCAGGGATTTAAACAACTCTGCAGCAGCAGCATCAGACAAATGCTTATTATCCAGAGGGGCATCCATCAGTTTATCAGGCAAAGGATGAAGTCTGAACCAGGAATACCTCCTCAAAACAGATCCAAAAGCAGCAGCCCTAGATGAAGCATCAGCTGCATTTAATGGAATGGCAAGCAACTTGGGAAGACATCCCTAGCAAGAAAAGAGCAGATGCTTTTCCCTCAAAGTCAAGAAAATCTGAAATAGCCTGAGCAGCCTGAGATAGAAGAACTAAAACATATCTGGTCATACGTGTCTGATAGTTCACAGCTCTAAATGCCAGGGTAGCAGAAGTATACTCCTTTGTACCAAGCCTCTCCATGGTTCTGCTGTCTTGTCAGAGGAAAGCAATTTTGTAGAAGGTAAGACTTTGGAGGGTTTATCAGAGGCAACATATACCATGGAAGGGTCACCTGAGGGGTACTTATAAAGAAACTTGCAGTCATTGGGCATTTTATAATACCTATCATTTTTTTGGCGGCAGGGGGTTAGGAATCAGGACCCTAAGAAGCAGTGGAAAAAAGCATCCAGCAGGGCAGCAAAAACAGGAGGGACAGCACAGGTCCTAGGAGACTCCATTTGCAGAAGCTCATAGTACATCTTCTAAACGTTAGACGGTCCCATTTGAAAAACTCCATAATTCTAGAAATAGTGTCACCAAAAAAAATCTCCTCAAAAGGAGAGTTGTGACTGATAGACTCTTCTTCCTCAGAACCATAGAAGAAGGAAACTGAGAAGAATAAGTTAAGAGACTCTTCATCAGAATGTCCATCATCCTGTGAAGAATCTTCTTCCCTAGGTCTCTTAAGAGGGGAAGAGGACTAAGGAGAAGCAAGAACAGAAACTCCTAATGGAGGCCTTAGAGCCATAAGGGCATTAAATAGGCCTTGAGTGAAGTTTTGTCATTCACTCTGAGGATCTTTAGGAGCAGGAGAAATGTGCTTAGCTTTCTGCTTCTTTCTGATAGAGACATCAGTCTTAAACACCTTAGAGACCCCTGATGACATTCTATAACTGTAGTCAGAATCTCTTTCCTAACTAATATCTGAGGACACCCCTAGGCCCTTTGGTAATTATCAGCTGTGGTTCCTCCTGTACATCCAAGGTGGACGTCTGCAAGGCCTCCATGGATATGCGTAAAGTTGGATCCATGCTAGCCTCTAAAGCAGTCCTGGCAGAGGAATCCGACAAAGAAACAGAATGATCCTCTGGGCTTTCACTAGTCTAAGAGACATCTGGTGGAGGTGGTACAGCCGAAAAATCCAGCTGAGCTTTCTTGATCTTTTTCTTCGCAGATGACTCACCCTCAGGCTGGGAAGATCCTTTAATAGTGTCTTTAGCCAACAGTTTAAGTCAGTAGTTTTCTAAATAAATACCTAGGGAAGAAAGCCAACTATGCAACATCTTGGGGATGAAAGCTTAGCAAATTGCACAAGATGTATGGTCGTGGGAAGCACCTAAGCAAAACAAACACTGTTTGTGATGATCTTTATGGAGAATCTATCTCTTGCACTGGCATTTCCCCTTTCTGGATGACATGAACCCAACAACCAGAATAAGGCAAAACAAAGATAAGAAAATCAAAAAAAAAGGGCTTATCTGAAAATGGTTTTGTAACAAGCCGACGAACGAGCATTTAGACCGACAATCAAAGATGACGTTCTGACAGGAGGCAAAGACATTATGAGGGTGGTATGCCAGGACATCACCTGTATACCCTTTGCCATGCACGGGGAGCATACATGTGATGTATGGTGTACCGATTACAACATAAAGGCTTTGGTATATTGGCCGGCCATTGGGCTACCCTAGGCAGGGGATCCCTATTGTAAAGAAAACTGCAACAGTGATATGGAAGGACATCAATAAGTATAGTACAAAAATGTGCAGCTGAGAAAGCCCACTCATGGGGTATATATCCATTAAGACAATTAAAAAATGTATCTGTCACATAGCCAGAATCAACAGATGATGACTGACCTCCATTACCTTCTGCACCCTTTCCATCTTATGACCCAAATGTGCCACAAGAAGCTGATAGTTCTCCCCTCCTGAGAGAGCAGGTGGAGGTGAGGTTTGTAGAAACAACTATCACTTCCCCAGATGCAACCCAAGTTACCTCTAGCACTTCCAGTCTCTCCCCTGGGTTGGATTATAACACTAGACTCCATCAACAATGTCATTCAGTCCCCACCGCAATACCCTCAGATCAAATGTTAATGAGTTTAGCTAACAAAGGGAAACAGTTTTAGCAGAAATAAAAATATGGAACAAATGCTAAATATGTGGGAAAATTGGAAAGAATTCCCAGTGAGAGCTCATCATTAAAAACTACCTGTTTGGGTAGGATTAAGCACATTATTACCCAATTCTGCATTGCTATAGACAGGAAGGAATATCAGTGGACACCCTCTGCTAAGCAAACTGCTGGAAAAGAGACAGATTCTGACTCTTCTTCTGATTCTGATATACCTCCTAAACAGATGCACCCCTTAAGAGATCTACCAAATATGGCAGCAGCTAGAGATAGTATGGCTGAATCTACTATAACAGTAGTATGACCATGGACTGAAGCAGATTTTTAAACTATTGTAAATTCTCTTCTTCCCATTCAAACCCATTTGGCAAAATATGCCAAAATCGTAGAAAGACATGCACAGTTGTAAAATCCTACCACCAAATGCCTGAGAGCAGTATTAAAAGCCATTACACCTTCTGATATTTTTAGGATAATATGGGATAAATTTAACATATATGACAACATTAAAAAGTATACAAATTATGGGAGTTCTAGCTGCTGCCAAAGGCAGTGGTGTCTCTATATTAATAAAGGATACACACACCTCTAGACTGGTAGCCCAGCATAATGCATCTGAGATACTTAACACTGGGTAAGATGGTGATATAAGTCATAGCCTGTTACATAACCCAACCATGTCCCTTGACTCTCACTCCAACTTCCTAAGCACCCTGGAATCTATCACGGTCCAGCCCAATACTCTCATACTGGGCAACTTCAACTACCCTTCCATCAACTGGGAAAACTATTGTAGTACCAATGTACAGGCCCAATGCTTCCTGGAATTTATCAATTCCAACACCCTGGACCAGCTCATTCTGACCCCCACTAGAGAAAACAACACCTTCGACCTGGTTATCAGCAACATGGGAGACCATTGACCTTTAGTCAACTCCTCCCTGGTTAAATCTGACCACAAACTGATCACCATGGAAATCTCACTCTCAGCCACCTCACCTTCAACCACCATGCTACCACTATGGTCAGAAAGTCCTTCTATATGACATATCTTATAACCAAAGGGTTCGCATCCAGAAAGAAAGAGGTCAACATCCCTTTCTACTCATCCCTCATTAGACCAGTCATCGAATATAATGCCCCGTTTGGCATGTACCTGACCAGACACCTACAACAGCTGGAGAGGCCACAAAAGTACCTCACAAAAAGGATCCTAGGCCTTAAACATATGTCCTACATGCACAGACTCAAGAAACTACTCAGATGTGATCTTTGCTTGACTTACAAAGCCATGTCCGACCCAGCCCTACTTGAAATGCTGCACCTAATGAAATCCCAATCCTCCCCATGCTACATGCTCCAGAGATCACAAACTCACTACCACAATCCACAGAACATGCTGGAGGGACCCGTTCATCTCCCAAAGACTGCCTATACTCTGGAATAAGATTCCCATTCATGTCAAGCAGAGCACCTCACTAGCCCTCTTCAAGAGAAATTTCAACGAGTGGATGGGTAACAGAAAGTTCACCCCAGGGATCACTCCAGTTGCCCTACTAAACAGAGGCACTGTGAACTAACATCAGGTGGCATGGTGCTAGGAAATTTTTTTTGGGCTAGGCTTGTAAAGGCTCTAGGGCCATTAGCCTAGTACACATCTACAAACCTATGCTAGAAATAATATCTTAAAAGCCATTACCACAGCATGCTCCCCACCCCTAATGGGGCAAGGATAAAAGCTATTGAGCTGAAAGAGAATAAATTTATTGATGTGTATTTGCAATGCATAACAGATGCATTTGAAGCCTTCTTTGGATGAAGGTACATCAGCCAGTGGGTTGTCAGCAGCTTTTGGAGAGGATTTGTTACCACCTGTACAAGAACAGATTAAAAATGTTTGCTTGAACTGGCCAAGCTTAGGCATCCATGAAGGTGTAAATCAGGCACAATATGTAGCAGCTAATATACTCGGGGAATAAAACAACAAAAGAAAAAGCTAGTAGACACTCAGTTCCAGCAGTTCAATACTGATTCCCAAGGGTGGGAAAGAAGAAATCATGGGGAAAAGGTAGATTCTGATTCTTTCAGCAACCCCATGACAGTATTAGTAAAATTATTATCCCCCTGATTCACCACCAAATGCTTGTTTTAATTGTGGCAAAAGTTTCCATTATCTAGACAGCAAGCAAATCTGTCAAATGTTCAAATACAACAGCAGCCTGAAAGAAATGCTCTTGTATGGAACACTGCTTGTCAGCCACTTGTGTGGCAGTAAAATTGCTAGGATAGCTATGAACAGGAACCATAGTCATTTCCCATGGGGCCGATTGATCACAATAGTCCTTTTTCAATGTTACAGTGCAAAATATATCTATCCCATTTCTTGTCTACACAAGAGCTACAAGATTTATGATTACTTTGGCAAATACTGAACATTTTCCACTTTCTAAATAAAGGATTTGGAGTGTAGATTCCAGGACTCCACTGAAAAAGGACACATGATGTCCAGTTGGACTTATCCTGGTAAAATAAATGTTAAATAAATAAAATAAAAATAAATAGATGTCTCTGAATTTCCTTTAAATTAGCCAGAAACGAAACCTGTTCCTACTCAAATTGGTCTGCTGAACGATCAGTATACTTTTATTGGAGGAAATTCAGCCCCTTTAAATCCCCCAGGCAGAGATTTACTGTGTAAACGTAGATGTACTGTTGATCCATTTTTAGAGCTTCCTAATTAATCTTTAGGAGTATATTCAAATACCATTTTTGCAGATGAAGATGCCTTTTTTGCTATTATAACATCAAAACAAAATGAAGAAAATGCTGGTATGGAGGTATTAAATGTTATCCCGCTGCAACTCTGAAAATGAGGTACAACTCATAAAGGATGCAGATAACATTCCAGTTCTGTATGTGCCTGTGGTAGTTCATTATCCTTTGACTATAGAAGGAGAAAAAGGAATTGGACCTTTAATTTCTGCATTGTTACAACAAGGTATCATTGTCCTGACTTGCAGTCATTGCAATACTCCAATTTTACCAGTTAAGAAACCAGGAAAACGTACATATAGGTTTGTAGAAGATTTTTATGCAGTGAACACTACAGTAGTACCAACATTTCCAGTTGTTCCAAATCCTGCATCAATACTGAGTTTTATTCCTTCAGGTGCCACAACTTTCTCAGTGATAGATATTTCATCTGCCTTCTTTTCCATCTTTATACATCCAGATAACCAATACCTTTTTGCATTTACTTACAGAGGATGGTAATATACTTGGACTACCACAAGGGTATGTAGAATCCCACCCTTTTCTCTAGAGACATGAAAAAATAGTTAAACAAGATTAAGTTTCCTTGTGGATCTACTTTGACTCAATGTGTACATGATTTGCTTTTAGCTTCACAAAACTTACAAGACTGTAAACAAGATACTATTTGTCTTTTGACTCAGTTAGCAGAATTGGGATTTAAGGTTAATAGAGATAAACAGCAGTTAGGGTAATTGCAGGATCAATACTTGGGATGTCTTATTTCACAGGGTGCTAGACAGATTGCAGCGGTAGCATTGTTACCTCACAGCAAGAGGTTCTCCCGTTCAGTTCTCGGCTGGAGCGCCTTCTGTGTGGAGTCTGCATGTCCTCCCCGCGGTCGAGTGGCGTTCAAAAGGCATGCGTGAATGGGTGTGCCTTCGTTGAAGGTTGGGTGTCGGGCTGCCACCTCCGCACTGTAAAAATCTACTGCCAATCATTAGCGGACTGGAGTTCCGCTGTGGCGACCCCTAACCGGGAAAAGCCGAAAGAAGAACAACAACATATTGCTGCGATCCAAACTGCACCATACTCTACTACATTAAAACAGTTGTGAGCTTTTCTTGGATTAACAGGTTATTGTCGACAATGGATTTCTAACTATGCAGAAGTACTGAAACCTCTTTTAAAATTATTAAGGAAAGATACCCCTGAACCTTTACCCTGCCAGAATTATCATGAGCAAGCTGTTGTGAAATAGAAAACGTTGCTTTTAAATCCTTCTGCACTTGGGTTGCCAGATTATTCTGCTCTGTAGTGAAAGAAATAAAGTAGCATTAGGACGGTTTTAGACCTGTTGTTTATTTCAGTACAAATCTTGATCCCACAGCTGCACCCCTCTACCACTGCCTTAGGGCAATGGCCATGATGACGCACATAGTAGACCTGACGGCTGCTCTAACTCTTGGGCACAAGACTTATGTAGCAGCTTCGTATTCTGTAGAAGCTTTGTTACTGAAGACTAAAGTGTAATACTTATCTGCAGCATAATTGTCAAAATATAATCTTTACTTAATAACCCTTCTATACAGATTGGTCTATATCCACCAGTTAACCTTGCTTCTTTAATCTCTACAGTGGATGAAGGAGAACTGCAGGACTGTGTAGTTGTTACTAACACTGTGCTTCCTCCTAGATTAAATCTGAAAGACATTCTTTTACAGAATCCCGATCTAATTCTTTGTGTGAATAGCTCCTGTATTCAAAGAGATAATTGTGAACTCATAGTAGCCTTTTTTATTTGCATGCAAGACAGAATTTTATTAACTGGACAATTAAATGGAAATGTGTCTTTTCAAGTGGTTGAGCTTGTAGTTATAACTGAAGCCTGTAAAACTGGCAAAGATCTGACAGTAACAATTTTTACAGATTCTCGTTACACTTCTGGAGTAACTCGTGATTTTGGTGCACTGCAGAAAGAAAGGGCTATTCAACATTAGCAGGGACAGTCATTAAAAATTATGGTTTTGTTAATAAATTATTAGGTGCTTTATTATTACTGAGGGAGATCGTTGTAGTGAAATGTGCTGCACATTAAGACCTGATAATTCCTTACTGGCAAAGGGAAATAGTTTTGCAGATATGGCAGCAAGACAGGTTGTATTGTCAGGCCATATTTTTGCAGCAACTGAATGAAAATAACAAGTTTTCCTTACAGGAGTTATTGTCTTTTCAAAATCATAAGACTGTGAGAGAAGGAGATGGATAAGCAATGGCTGCAGTTGCTCTCTCTGGACTTCTTGTGATACCATCCGGACAGTCGACAAGTAGCCTCACAAAATTTCTTAACTCACTTGGTAAAAAAATATCATCTGCCTTTCCATTTGGGCAAAAATGCATTATTAAGACACATTTCCTCTGAGTGGTATGCTCCTCATCTCAACATTTTGTAAATATTTGTGTAGTTTGTTTAGAACATAATGTCTCTAAATCAACACCTACACCTGTTTAATCATTAAAAAAGTCTTGTGGACTACTTTGCTATCTGCAGTGGGACTTTATTGAACTTTATCAAGTAAAGAAATTCAGATATGTGCTTGTTGTGATTGACATTCTTTTCTGTATGGGTAGAAACATATTGGTGTATGAAGAAGGATGCACATGGCAGCAAAAAAGATTCTAACAGAGTTAATTCCTTGATTTGATGTTTCCTGTTATATATAGTCTGACCAGGGCACTCATTTTACTAGTTAGGCAATGCAACAACTTTGTAAGAATTTAAACATTAAGTTGCAATTTCACTGACCCTATAGATCGTAGGCTTCAGTGATAGTGCAGACAGCCAATCAGATTAGATAAAGTTTGTGAGGAAACTGGTCTTATAGGGCCAGATGCATTGCCTTTAGCTTTTCTGAATTAGAAGTGCAGTTAGTGCTAGAAAATTGTACCCTTATGAAATTCTTATGGGCAAACCCCTCTCCCTAAAAAAATTGAATTGAAAGATATTGATGAAACCATGTTTTCATAAAATGTGATCTATTTTGCAGGAAAAAAATGCAGTGTCATTCTGCATGTAGCCCAATGACCCACAGAGCAGGACCATTATGATCTGCAGCCCAGAGACTTAGTTTACATCAAAGTACATTCCTGTAGAAACTCACTCAGCTCCAGATGGAAATGAACATACTTGGTTTTGCTCACAGTTGCTACCGCCATCCATTGTGAGGGCTCCCCCACATAGATCCACGTGTCGCATGACAACAACCTCCCTTGTGATGAGTACAATCAAAACCCCACTAACATTACACCACATGAGCCAGCAGAACCCATTGCCAGATAAACCAGACAACAAACCGGGGACATCATTGCATTTGGAAGTGACAACCTATGAAACTTTGCCATCTAAACCAAATCCGGAACCAACTGTGAACTGCTTGCCATACTACCTGTTTCCACATCCACCACCCAGATCGCATCCAGAACTGAATGCCATTAAGTTTCCCTTGCCATCAGATCAGGAAATTAAGTCTCTTGATTCTGCTACCTTATCTGGTCTGATTCAACCTCTAGCAACTGTTCTTCAACACTGACAACATTTTTCTTGCTTCTAATTCCAGCATTACAGATTCACAAGCAGAAACGCTGGTGGCCAATGAAATGGAACTTCCAATACCAAATTCCTTCCAAATGTTTAATACTCCACAAAGAACAATAATAATAAAAGATGAATACATCGCACACATATTCCCATGTTCCTGAAGGAACTTACCCAGCCCCAAATGGAAAGGAACATATCTGGTTTTGCTCACAATTGCTACTGCCATCCATTGTGAATCTACACAAGCGATTAGGAAAATATGAAAACACACATAACAAAGATTGTATTACTGAAGATTATTTACAGTATTCACATTATATTTTGGTTCCATCAAGATGCAGGTAGGTTTTTATTGCAAACAAGACTAGATTTTTGAATCAGCTGTGTAAACATTGTTAATGTTAGGGACACAAAGAAACAACATGTGAAGAAAGTCTGATACCAAGTGAAAGAGTGTCTGCTCATCGGAAAATGAGTTATAATTGTCCAGTAATAGAAAATTATTAAGGTTTGTGTGATGCTTTACAGCATCAAGATGGGGGATGTGAAGTGCTGAGGAGTATGGAGAAGGGAAAATGTTAATGTATGCATTTCATTTCTAATATGCTTTCATAACAAGATAGATTCCTGAATGTTCTTCACTATGTATCTGTTGATTTGCTTCCTGTCCAATATTATATGACTCCAGATTCACATAGTATTCTATACACAAAATCCAGATCACACAGGTATAATGTTTTATGCACAGAAGCCATATCCATTGGTTCAGAGGCTGTCAGTCCATAGTCTCATACTTTGTAGCATACTCAAGTTTCCATTGGTGGTGTTGGACTAAATTTTGTCTCTTTTTGTAGCATTCAGCAATGGACTAGACTACATGTTTTTTTTTCTGACCTGTCATTACTTCAGAAGTAAAAATCCAATATATTTCACCCAAAATAACATTTTTCCTTTGCAACATGCCAAAGCTACCATGCCACATTCTGTCCAGCTAAAGCAGTCATGTCAAGTTCTTTATTGTGGTGTATTGAAACCCTGTGTGTAAAACAGCAGTCTTATGTGCACTTTGTCCATAAATACTATGTATGGTCAGAAAGTTTGGAAAGGAAAACTCAAAGGGGGAATGCAATATGGTCTTTTATATATAGGCACCAGATCCCTTGCTTCAGAAGTCATCAGTAACAGAACCTGACATTTTGAACTGTACTTGGTTTCCATTGGTGATGTGCAACTAAAATTCTGATCAGAATGCAACATAAAATAATGCAAAAGTACACTTCTTTACTAAATTATCATTACATCAAATATAAAAATCTATATATTTTAGCAGAAAAACATATTTGTCATTTGTAACAAGCCATATTTATGGGAAACTAGAACAGTTAGATCAAATTCACCATTGTGCTACATTTAAAGCCCATATAGTAGAATGGCAGTCTTAGGCATTGTAGTGTTTTTATATCTGAATGGTCTGTCATTGCTTTCTGAAAGTTTCACAATGAAGACTCAGAGTGACTGTTATATGACCTTTTACACAAGATCCACTGGTGAACTTCTGCTCAGTTTGCAAATTACCACAATAGCCTTAAATACATTTTTACTCACTTATAATTACATCTGAAATTAAAATCGTATATACTTCACCAGAAATAATGTGTATTTCATTTTCATTTGCAACTTGCCATAGGTAAACATGCCATGTTTTTAAAAAACAACAGAGGAGTCAAATTCGCTGTTGTGAAGCACTGAAACTCCATAATGTTTTGTTACTGAATACCCTGCCATTACTGCCTGAAAACTGTGTAATGAACTCTAAAATGTGTACTGAGATATGACCTTTTATACAGGCCTGGTATATATAGTCACTTGATCCTTTGTTTCAGTATGTTTCAGTATAATTGTCTGACATTTTGCATTATACTTGGTTTCCACTGGTGTTGTTGCACTCATCTTTTCCTCAGTTTGCAAAGTATAGTAATAGCAGTAATTTCATGGGATACTTCTTAACAGAGCTGCCATTACTTCTGAAGCAAAAATTATATATATTTCAACAGAAAAAAAGATGCTTGCTTTCATTTGCATCATTCCATATTTTGGCCTATTTACGTGGTAGTATCAGATTCAGCACTGTACTACACTAGAAAAGCCACCTAATATGTTTTCATATAACGGCGCCTTTGTTCTATAGGCTGAAATCTTGATACTGATGTCTGAAAGGGGAATGACATATAGCCTTTTATTTTAGACATATGTCCCTTGTCAGGGGTTACTGGGAGCATTGTCTGGTTAAGAATCACACAGTAGGCAAATGGAGGTGTAAAGAATCAAACCCTGTACCCTTGGTTAAAGGAAACAGCTCATTAACAGCACTGAGTCTTAATCCTGTGCAGTATCTTCCTTTTATATATGGATACCATATCCATTGGTTCAGAGGCTTTCACTGCCACAGTCTGACATTTTTCATTATACTTTTTAGTTCCTTCCTTTCAATGTGGCCTATTGGGCTAATCCACTATGCTGTACATAGGTTCATAGGTTCATACGTAGGTACTAGGCTATATGCCCGAAGGCATTTATAAGCCTAGTCAGAATGTGTTGTCTTTCGCCACCCCCTTAGATTAGTTCCCTGTGCCTCTGTCCAGCAGAGTCACTGAAGTGATGCCTGGGGTAAACTTTCTGTTTCCCATCCACTTGTCAAGGTTTCTCTTGAAGAGTGTTAGCGAGGAGCTCTGCCTAATGTAGATTGGAATCTTGTTCCAAAGCATGGGAAGTCTCTGGGACAAGAATCTATCCCACGAGCACATCCTATTTATTGTTGTGGTGAGGTTTAGATCTCAAGAGCGTGTGGCTCAAGGGGATAAGGTTTTCTTTAGGTGGAGCATGTCCATCAATTCTGGATTGGACATGGCCTTGTATGTCAGGCAGAGATCACCTCTGAGTAGGCGGTATGCAACCGAGTACAGCTGGAGTTTCTTCAGTCAAGCTGCATAGGGCATCTGTTTGAGGCCAGTGATTCTCTTGGTGAGGTACTTCTGTGGTCTTTTCAGCTGTTGCAGGTGTCTTGTAAGGTACATCCCAAATGGAGCATTGTACTCTATGATGGATCTGATGAGTGATGAGTAGAGGGGCACAATGACCTCTTGATCAGGATGCAAACCCTTTTGTGATTAGGTGGGCCACATAGAAGGATTTTCTAACCACTTTGGCAATGTGATTATCAAATGAGAGATTACTATCTACTTGGGTCCCCAGATCCCTTATTACATTTTCCGTATTTAGGGGGCTACCACCTATGTGGTAGTTTGTGTGTACTTTGTTTGTTTGTTTGTTTGTGTGTACTTTGTATAGAATTAAATATTGTTCTTAGAAACTTAAAGTTGCTAGAGTAAATGGGTTGGTGTTAACATACATTTTCTGAGGGATTTTAAATCTAAAATTCAAATGTATGTCAGAGAACCACAGATTTTAAAATATGAGGCACAAATCTGGACATTCTGCAAAAATATGGACAGTTGAGCGGTAGCTTATTCCCTGTAAAAATTGCTTTGTTAATACTTTTTAGGTGGTTTATGTTTTGTTGTTTTGACTATGAGTAGTTGCATTCTAAAACTAAAGTTGCCATGTATTTTACACATGATCAGTTTAGTCCTGAGGAACCTTAAGGAAAGTATCAATACTGTCCGCTACCAAAATTAACAATGTGTCTCTACAGAGATGATACGACCGTCTGTCTCTCTGTTTGCTGATATACAACATTCCTATAGGATTGTTTGTGTTGTTCTGTAGTAATCATGGCTGACAATCATCCTGAACAGCCTCCAGCACACTGTCTGTTGCTCTTATCTCCTTTAGATTTATGTGAAGGGATTTGTCCTGTGGAGCCCAGTAATACTGCCCTGACAACTTTGTGAAATGGGCTCCTCATGTGTAACCTAAACAGTAAATTGGCAATTGCTACTGAGAAGGAAAAGATAAGTTTGACTCCTTTACCAAGTCAAGAGGATCCTGTCACCAGAGCAGTTTCTCCTTTACTGACATTTGTATAGGAATAACAGATTTTAGGGTCCTGTTTCATTAGACATTCCTTAGCATCCACTGAATCATCTTCATGTGAAGCCTTGTTATGTAGACTATCATAATGCAAGATGACATGCTCAGCAAAGTACAGGAGTATTGCCTTGATGACATTAAATACTTGGTGGCATTTGCTTCACTTTTTCCTGATTCAAAAACACTGTCATTCAAACAGAATTTATTACAGCATCCAGAGGAATCCATGACCATAAAAGGCTGAGGCTGGTCTGCCTGCAGTCTACAGTTATTCTGAAGTCTGGAATAGTGTTATAAAACTCTGTAGATGGTGTTGTGTCAGTCATGTTTCAAATGCTAACCATCAGTTGTCTAGGTAAAGAAGAACAGTTATCTGTTGTTTTCTCAATGAGAACAGTTCCTAATGAATGCCGATATACTCCACAGAAGACCTTTCTGTTCCTGATAAGTGCCGATGTATTCCACAGAAAAAGTACAGTTTTGTACCTACCATAAATGTAGATGTTCGAAGATCCACATTGCTGCAGTCCTTACTTATGGGTAGTCCGCTGTCCTCGGTCGGCCCGAATACCAAAGTATTAGGCTGACGTCAGTCATGGGCGCCTAGATCTGACATCAGAGCGTCAGGGTATAAAGGCGCATGACCGACGTCATATCCACAGTCTTTTCTTGCCCCAGATGTCAGAAGGCCAAACAAGAAAGGCCACAGCCAAAAACAGAATACCTCCCAAAAACATGCCCAGCAACAACCATCACCTAAAGCATAGCACCATGTCAAACTACAGTGGGGAAGGAGGGAGGGTAAATTGGACTGCAGCAATGTGGATCTTCGAACATCTACATTTATGGTAGGTACAAAACTGTACTATGTTCTTCATCTCACATTGCTGCAGTCCTTACTTATGGGTAGAATCCCAAAGCAACGGGAAAGGGAGGATGGTAAAAATCATAAAGCATTAGGGGCTGCTAAAATGCCCTGTAAAATTGCAGTGGCAAATCCAGCCCTAGACTTAGAATAAAGAGGAAGGTGGTAATGTTTAGAAAAAGTATGCACTGAACTCCAAGTAGCTGCCTCCAAAATATCTTTTGTAGCTACCCCCCTTAGAAAGGCCGTAGAAGTAGCAGTAGCCCTAGTGGAATGAGGCCTGATTCCAGCCGGAATCTCCTTACCATGATGGGAATAACAGAAAGAAATACAAAACCCAATCCATTTAGAAATAGTTGTTTTGAAACAGATTTACCCTGTGAACCCAAAGCAAAAGAAACAAACAACTGCTGAGACTGTCTGAACTCCTTGGTTCTGCTCAAATAAAAACGCAACTGCCTGTGAATATCCAAAGTATGCAAAATTTTCTCCCCTTTATTTTGGGGGTTTGCATAAAAAGTAGGCAAATGAATAGTTTGGTTTAAGGCCACACTAGAAACCACTTTAGGCATAAAGGAAGGATTAGTACGCAAAGATACCCTATCCTTATGAAAAATCAGGAAAGGCTCCACTGCCATGAGGGCCTGTAATTCAGAAACCCTTCTTGCAGAGGTAATGGCCAACAAAAAAGCAGTTTTCCATGACAAATACTTTAACTCGGCAGTAGCTGCAGGCTCAAAAGGTTGTAGAGTAAGTTTTTCCAACACAAAATTGAGATCCCAAGCAGGAGTAGGAGCTCTACGTGGGGGCCTTATATTCTTTGCCCCTCTAAGAAATTGCTTAAACAAAGGATGAGAGAATAAAGGAGGGTCACAATCATAGTGAGCAGAAATGGCTGCAGCATGGACCTTTATCGAGGAGAAAGACAAACCCTTGTCCAATAACTCAGTAAGATATTGAAGAGCAACACTTAAATCAGGTTTGGAGACATCAAAGTCCTTTCCTTTGCTCCAAATAAAAAATCTCCTCCATTTATCAGCGTAAACATTCCTGGTACTAGGCCTCCTGGCCTCCAAAATAACATTCAAAACTTGTTGTGGAAGCTGAGACCCTCCAGAGTCTAAAACAGAATATGCCAGGCTGTTAGATGCAGAGACTGAATCTTGACATTGAGGAAGTGATTGCCCTCTTGTGACAAAGGTGCGGAATCAAAGGCAGAGGCCATGGAGGTTCTCGTACTAAACTCCTCAGTAGTGGGTACCAGTGTTGTCGAGGCCAATCTGGTGCTATCAAAATCATGGTTGGCTTGTCTTGTCTGGCCTTCAAAAGTACCTTGGGAAGAAGAGGCAGAGGTGGAAAGGCATATACATGCAGATTGTTCCAACTGAATGATAGAGCGTCCACCTTCCAAGCTGTGTGATGAAACATTTTTGTGCAAAACTTTGGCAACTGGTAATTTAGTGGAGAAGCGAACAGATCTATGTCTGGAGTTCCCCATAACACTGTCAACTTTTGAAATACATGAGGATCCAATTTCCACTCGTGAGGATCCACTATTTGTCTGCTCAACACATCTGCTAAGGAGTTCTGTGCTCCTGGTAGAAACCTTGCCTGAAGATTGAGGTGTAAATTGAGAGCAGTTTCCCACAAAATCATCGCTTGCCTGCAAAGAGGGTATGAATGGGTTCCCCCTTGCTTGTTGATGTACCACATGACAGTAGTGTTGTCTGTTTGAATCAACACCTGCCCTGGGTGAAGTAAATCTTTGAAAGCCATCAATGCAAACTGGACTGCTAACATTTCCTTCAAGTTGATATGCAAATGTTGGAGTTTGACAGGCCACGTGTCTTGCACCCATTTTCCATTGAGGTGTGCTCCCCAAGCCTTGTCCGAGGCATCTGTCGTTAGAATCTGACTCGCCTCTGGCCGGGTCACAGAGAGTCCCTTGTTTAGGTGACATTCCTGAGCCCACCACAAAAACTCCTTCTGAATGCAAGGTATTATCTGAATGACAGTGTCTAGATCTTGGCAGTGCTGTGTCCATACATTTTGAGATACCATTGAAGCTTCCTCATATGCAATTTGGCATTGGGAAGCACCAGAATACAAGATGCCATGAACCCCAAGGCTTGAAGGACTGTCCTTGCAGTCAGCCTGGACTGTAGAGACATTTGATGGAAATAAAGAGAAAGGCTTCTTTGTTTGTCCGGGGTCAAAAAAGCCATCTGGGAAGCTGTATTCAGTCTCACACCCAGAAAGCACATGTCCTGAGAGGGTACTAGACTGGACTTTGTTTCATTCACAGAATACCCTAGGCATCTTAACACTGCCATCACATACTGTAGATGATGAAGAAGTTCGTCCTTGTCTTGTGCAATAATCAGGCAATCGTCCAAATAAGGATAAATCTGTATTCCTCTTAGTCTGAAAAAGGCTATCACTGGAGCCAGAACCTTTGTGAACACTCTGGGTGCAGTAGATAAGCCAAAGGGCAATGCAGAGAACTGATAATGTAAATTTCCAGCCGAAACGCAGGTACCTCCTGCAACTGGGCCTGATAGGAACATGAAGGTAAGCCTCTTTGAGATCCAGAGTAACCATCCAGTGATCTTTTCCCAACAGAGGTAAAAGTTGTTGTAAAGTCAGCATCTTGAACTTTGGAATGTCCAGGTAAGTGTTGAGGATAGATAAATCCAAAATTGGTCTCCACGTGTTCCCTTTCTTTGGAACTAGAAACAGGCGAGAATAAAATCCTAGGCCCACTTCTGACAGAGGAACTGGCTGTATAGCTCCTATTTGAAGAAGTAAAGAAATCTGTTTGTGAGCCTCTATCCTTTGCCGAGGAGGGACGTCTGGCATGCCTTTGAAAGGAGGCATGGTATGGAAATAGAACTTGTAACCTCGGTTTATAATGTCCAATACCCATTTGTCCTGGGTGACTAAATGCCAATTTTGCTTGAAAAGAGTCAACTTTCCTCCCAAAGGAGCTGCCAGGCAAGAAGAATCTGGCAGCTGAAAATGCAGGTAATTGGGCCTGTTTACGAAAGGACTGGCCCCTGCCCTCACCAGCAGATTGAGCAGGTGAACTCCATTGTCTCGGCCTGAAGGTACTCTGAGCTCTGCCCCTACCACGCCTAGATCTACCCCTAGACTGAGAATCAGAAGAAGGGCACGTCCATCCCTTAGTAGGCCAATTTCTGCTAAACTTTGGAGGTTGTACCTGCAAAAAATCTTTAACAGTCTGCATAGACTTAGCCTTGTCCTCCATTTTCTTTAAGACTGACTCCACAGGTGGACCAAACAAAACTTCAGACTGTAAAGGGGCATCCAGAATTCTAGACTTAACATGCTCAGACAAATTCTGATCCTTAAGCCAGGCATGCCTACGAATAACTGAACCAGTGGCAGCCACCCTAGAAGAAGCCTGTAAAGCATCAAAACCACACTGCAAAGAGTGCTTACCCACCTGTTCAGAGACATGCACTAAATCCTGCAATTCTTTACACTCTATGCCCTCTGCCAAAGCATCCACTTTAGATCTTAGCTGAGAAAGGAGGAAATTCTGATACTTCAACATATGAAACTGGCAATTTAAAGCTCTCATTGCTAAAGTAGAAGAGGTATACACCTTCTTACCCCATCTATCCAAAGCTCTAGCTTCCTTATCCAGAGGAACCGGATTCTTAACAACAGAGGCTCTAACACCCTTAGGCCCCTGACTAATAGTTTCTGGGTCTGCCCTAGGACTCTTATACAGATATTTATGAGCCTCAGGCACCCTGTAATACCTGTCCGGTTTAACCGGAGCAGGAGGCACAGAATCTGGATTAAGGGAAGCTTCCGAGAAAACATCTGAAACAACATCCAAAACCGGAGGAATAGCTAAGGGTCTATGCTGTGGCAAAAACAAGAACTCCCTAAGTCTCTTCCATGAATCAGAGAAATCCTGTCCTTCCCACTTAAAATGCTCCCTCATGGAATGTAGAGTTTCTGAAAATGAAAAATCCTCTGGAGGAGAAGCAGAAGGAGTGGAATCCTCTGCATCAGAATCAGAATAAGGAGGGAAATCTTGAATGTCTTCAAAAGAAGACTCTGAATCATCTGAGGCCTGCTCCAAACTTTCCAACTCTGGCTCCATCCTGGGCCTCTTATCAGGAGGGGGCATAGAACCTCTAATTAAAGTAATCAAATCCTCTGCCATTTTAAGCATGTGCTTTTTAGGCACAGACCCTGAAGAACCAGAACTGACACCAGAGGAAGGCAAAACAGACCTGCCCTTAGAAGGAGCCTTAGAAACAGTAGCAGGAGGCCTAACCACCTTAGGCAGAGAAGGGAGAATAGTAACCTGAGAGGCCCCTTCAGCCTGACCTGCCTCCTGAGAGGCCACATCTTGTAAAATCAAAGTTTCCCCCTGGGACTCAACAGAAACTTCAGCCGGATCCACCTGTTCAGCTGTAGCTTCTAAAGGTCCGGCGTCCGAAACGGACGAATCATCCTGCCTAGGCTTTAAAGATTTGTCTTTGCGCTTCTTAGTAGAAGCAGGCGTCGGAACATCCGACGGCATATTATAATTACACCTCTTGCCAAAGACTAACCTAGCGCAATCTAACCTCCGTTTTATAGTGCGCTTATTAAACCTAGCACAAAACCGACACCCGACTACGTCGTGCTCCGGTCCCAAACAAGGAATACAAAGTGAGTGGTAATCCCTATGCGGTATCTGTTTCCCACAAGAAATACAATTATTCACTTTTTCTGACATCCGGTAAGTAACTGAGGCAAGAAAAAACAAAAATATTCCCCAACGGGGTACTTAGCCCAACTTGGTATCGGTCTGAAACTCCGAAAACGAAAAATTTCAGAACGCCGAACGGCACTTGCAACGCTGCTTCTGCATCGGACCATGCGGCAAAAAAGACTGTGGATATGACGTGTGTCATGCACCTTTATACCCTGACGCTCTGATGTCAGATCTAGGCGCCCATGACCGACGTCAGCCTAATACTTTGGTATTCAGGCCGACCGAGGACAGCGGACTACCCGTAAGTAAGGACTGCAGCAATGTGAGATGAAGAACATCATGGCTGTACCTGATATGTGCCAATGTACTCCACAGAAGACGTGATCATTCTCGATCTCAGCTGCTGAAAAAAGAATGCCTAATACATGTCCAGTGTAATCTGATTAGACACAGCGACCTTTTAATTATGTCACACAGGCATACTGCATGTACTGAAGAATGCTCTTGTTTAATCTATAGCAGTGCCAGCCTTGACCATACACCAAAGGAACAATGAGTCACTGGTTTTCGAAAGCTCCTTTTAACTTAACTAGTTAATCACGGCAATTGCGTTAATATATGAATGTCCAAATGTGTTACTAGTAAAGCACAACTGGGAGGCAGCTACATATATGCCTCAGCTGTACACTTAGGTTCATAGGAGGTTAGAAGGCTAACGGTCCTAGAGCCATGACAAGCCTAGCCATGTTATACCCAAGTTAACCTTACAAGCCTAGCCATGTTATGCCCAAGTTACCCTAAATGCCCTTGGTTAGATGGGCACTATTAGCAGAGTGAGTCTAAGGTCAAGTCCGACTACCTCTGTCCATGAGGGTCATGAGCACCACTCCTGGGATGAATTTGTGGTCTCCCATCTAATTTATGCAGGTTACACTTGAATATGGTCAGTGAGGTGCTCTACTTTATGTGATTAAGAGTCTATTCCAAAGGAGCGACAAACTCTGGGAGACATGTCTTTCTCTCCAGCATGTTCTGTTGATGTCACAGGCTAGGTTAAGATCACTGGAGAGAGAGAGAGAGTGATTCTTGTCCCATTTGATTTGTGGATGTGCAGCATTTCCATTAAAGCAGGGTCAGAGATTGCCCTGTAGGCTAGACACAAATTGCCTCTCAGCAGCCTATAAGATACGGAGTACAGTGACAAGGCTTTCAGTCTATCCACATAACACGTGGTTTGGAAGCCTTGAATTTCCCTTGTGAGAAACCTCTGTGATCTCTCCAGCTGCTACAGGTGTATGCTGAGGTACATGCAAAAGGGGGCATTGTACTCTATTAGTGGTCTAATGAGGGTCAAGTCCTTAGACCTGGAAGCCCTTACTTATGAGAAGCACAATGTAGAAGACTTTCCTTACCACTGTGGAAACATGGTGATCAAAGTTTAGATTTGTACCAACTTGAGTTCCCAAGTCTCACACCACTGGGTTTGAGCTGGGGGGGGGGGGGTGCTGTCAATACTGTAATTAGCAAGGTATTCCTCTTTGCTAAAGGGGATAATAATGCATTTTTTGCGTTTAGTTTTAGTTTGTATTTTTGGCACCAATTGTTTGTCTGTGCTGGCCCCTTCTGTAATATGTTAAGATAATTGGGGACTCAACAATTGCTCCCAATTTGCAATCATCAGCAAACTTGGTAAGTAACAGGCTATCTACTTCAGCATGGACATCTGAAAAATAGATTCCAAACAGTAATGGGCCCAGCACACATCCTTGTGGTATGCCCACTGGTGACTGGTCTACTGGAAGAGGTGGAGTCCCTGAATTTAACAGTGTGTGTTCTGTCTGTGAGCCAGTTGGCTACCTATCTAGTGACATAAGCATTACCCACTCCAGCTGGGAGAGTTTCTCTGTGATACCCAAGTGGAAAATTGTGTCAAAAGCCTTGGCTAGGTCAAGATAGGGGGTATGCACTGTCTTACTTTCATCCAGGGCTTGGTGACATTCTCAAAGAAGTCTACCAGGTTTAACAAACATGAGCTACCCTTAACAAAGCCAAACTGGGTTTGGCCAAGAGTATAAAGGTTGCCTTTGTCCTTGTTGATAAGGTCCATGATGATTCTTTCCATGGCCTTGCAAATGAGGCTGGTTAGGCTTATGGGTCTCTAGTTCCAAGGTCGGTTGATGGGACCCCTTTGTGCAAGGGGATTACTGTTGCTGTTCTCCACTCTGCTGGAACATAGCCAATTCTTAGGCTATGGTTATAAACAGCACCAAGTGGTTCCACTATGTCTTGTTTTAGATTACCAAGTAAGCAGCCTGGGATGTTGTCTGGTCCCATTAAGGCCATGTTTTTGTCCTTAGAGAGCACAGATATGATCTGCTCTCTAGTGATACTAGGGAGGGGAATAGTGTCGAGAAAGCTTTGTGGTATGGCTGGAGGGGACAGGAGGGTGAGGTTTGTGCCTAATCTGTCGGCTAGCAGTTTGGCAATTTCCTCAGGGACAGTATGAGTGGTACCATCTACTACTAGTTCAGCACATAGCTGGGCATTCTCCTTTAGATTTCTGACGTAGCTAAAGACTGCCTTATGGTTATCCTTAGCTAGGCATGCTATTTTAGCTTCATATTTAGCTTTAGAGAACTTTACAAGGTATCTGATTTGCTTGTTCAAGCTGTGGAGGGAATTATTATTCTGCTGAGTCAGTTTCCTCTTGCTCTTAGACATCAGTTTCTTCCTCTTGTTATATAACCTATTTATATTTGAGGTCAACCAGGGTGGCTTGGTTTTTCATGAGGATCTGGATTTGATCTGGTCAGGTACAGCTGAGGAGTCTATACAGTTCAGTTGTTTAGGTGATTACACATGGTATTTGTGCACACCTCTACATAGATTGTTGACATGGAGGTTTGAAAATGTTTATACTATCACTTAATAGGCTGTAGTTAGCTTTGGAAAAAAAATGTTCAGCTTTATTGCTGCTGTGAGGATGTCATGTCTGGTAATTGCTTTGAACTAGACTGATTTATCGTCTGACCTTACCAGGGAGGGCACCATATGGTAGGGGTGTAGTGACCCCTCCTCATTTTGGTGAGTACTAAGTCTAGGACATTTGAACCCCTTGTCAGGGTGCAGACTATCTGCTCCAGGGCATTTGTATTAACAAAGTCCAGGAACCTCTGGGCGATCATGTTTGTGCTTGTGTATGTCACCCAATCGATGGAAGGATAGTTAAAATCTCCCATGATCAAGGTGCTTGGCTGTATGGTGAGTGACTCCAGTAGCTCCAGGTAGGCAGTAAGTTTTGGAAGAACAAAAAATGGATACAGGGTGCAGTGTTGTGCAGTAAAGAGAAATGTCATGTGTATTATGTGGGAAAAACAAACAGGTGTTTTAAGGATAGAATTTTAGAACACATTAGAGATATTAAAAATAAGAAGGAAACGAATGCTCTAGCAATCCACGTTGCACAGACAGATTGCTCACATATTTTTAAATTTTTAATATTACAGGTTATTGATGACACTATCAGAGGAGGTGATTTGTAAATCGGACATAGGCCGCTGAGCAGAGGTGTATTCTCTTGCTTAATGCAGAGAAACCTCCTGGCCTTAATAATATGTTTTCATTAAAACCCTTTCTGAAAGCATGTCCCTTAAAACATAAATAAAGATATCTTTACATTTTTTAAAAACATTTTTACATTTTTTAGATGTTTTAGACATAAAGATGCTATTATTTATTTATTTATATTTGTATGTTAGCATACTTTATTACCTAACATATTTCTTGGAATGTTTCTCTTTAAATATCTGGGAATCTTGAGACAATGCTACAATTGTCTCATGTACACAGACAACCCTATCCTCCTCCCAACAAACACAAATACATGTGAGAGATGCAACTATATAGCCAAACTGGAGGCTGAACTCTCTCAACTCAGGACTGGCAAGACCAGACGGGAGGAGAAGGTAACCACACACACAACAAACCCAGTCCCACATAGACCTACCACAACTGCAAACCAAACACATAAAAACACAAAGACATACTCGGAGGCTCTAACAAAAACTTACCAAAACAACAGAGGCTCCCAAAGCAGACACCCAAAAATCCACCACCTCGAAACATAACACATGCATCACATACTTCAATAAATCAGTGTGTCAAACAATCACAGCCCTTAAGGCCAAGCACCATGCCTGATACACTAGTAATAGGTGACTCTATAGTCAGACACACTGACGTTCCGCTTACCAGGCTGAACAAGGAGAGGGTAACGGTGAGCTGCTTATCGGGAGCTAGGATCCGCCACATAACACACGCACTCAGGTCACTCCAAAGCAAGTACAAATATGACTCCGTCATTGTCCATGCCGGCGTGAATGACCTGAAACGTACCTCCCTGGACTACATGAAAAGAGACATAGAGGAGCTCTCTGATTATGTAGCCCAGGCTGGTATGACCCTGACCCTGAGCAGCATCTTGCCCTCACCAAGAATGATGCCACAATACAAAGACAAGATGACCAGCTTTAATAATTGGCTCAAATACTGGTGTCATTCTAGGGGGATCCAATGTCTATCTGCTTGGGATGACATGTTGGACAAGCCACGCTGCTTCGCAAGGGACGGCTTGCATCTGTCACCACTGGGCTTCCGGATATTGGCTAAGGCTCTTGCCTCCCCCATAGTGCCTTTTTTAGGCAAGGCTCAAAAGACAAACCCACCTCCTTAGAAAACAAAAATGGAAAAAAATTAAGGGTAATGCTGCTCAATGCCAGAAGTCTAAATCTCAAGATGCAGGCTCTCGAAGCACTCCTCAGTATGGAGGACATTGATGTCTGTGCAGTAACTGAAACCTGGTTCAAGGCTCCTCAGAGCACCCCAGCGCTACCAGGCTATACCTTGTATCATGCTTTTCGGCCCCAAAACTCAGGCCAAACCAAAAAGGGAGGGGGAGTGTCCATATTCATCAAGGACACCCACACCTCCAGGTTAGTGGCAACACATGAAGCATCAGAGACCATCCAGGTGCAACTAACCATAGGCAAAACTTCTATACAACTGGTAGCATGTTACAGACCACCCTCCCAATCTCAGGAACCCCACTCAGCTTTCCTGAAGACATTGGAGGATATGAATGTCTCACCAAACACCATCATATTGGGAGACTTCAACTACCCTAACATAGACTGGGTGCATTATTCCAGCCCAAACACCCTAGCCCAAAGGTTCCTGGAATTCATAAATGCAAACACAATGGAACAGCTAGTCACCTCTCCCACAAGGGGAGATAATATACTAGACCTGATCATCACAAACATGGGGACAAAGTGCTCCATACCGGAAGTATACCCTTCACTAGTGAGATCTGACCACAAACTAATCACCCTGGATATACATATCCCACCTCCACCCCCAACACAAAAGACTACAGTGAAAAACTTCTCAAAAGCCGACTTTACACTTCTTAAAACTGAGATGGTATCCTTTAAACCCACTGGGACAGTGGAAACCACATCCCACAATGCAGAATCCTTCACAAATGCTTTCTACGGACATCTCCAAGAATGCATGGATCATGCAATCCCAAATAAAACCAAGACCCTCTCCAGCAAGGGCAGGCATCCTGTCTGGTGGACCCCAGCCATAAACAAATTGTATAACAAAAGAAGGAAGCTACTGCACGACAGAGCAAAATCCCATAAAGAGAAGGCATCTCTGATCAGCACTAGTAGAAAGCTACGTTCTCTCATAAAACATCCAAGGCCAACTTTGAGAGAAAAATCGCTATGGACACTAAAGATAACCACAAGGCCTTCTTCAGCTATGTTAGAAACCTGGGCGGAAACCCTCAGATATGTTCAGAGTTAGTTCACAATGACAAAAAATACACTGAACCCACAGATATTGCCAACATTCTGGCAGACAGGTTCAGTGCAAATTTCTCCCCTCCCTCACCCCCAAAAGGAGAAATACTTATCCCAGCTGAATGTAACCTCCCTGTCATCTCAGATGTCCAGGTGAGAACCGCACTCAGCAAAGCTAAAAACACAGCATCAATGGGACCTGACGGTATCCCGGGTTGCGTGCTACGTGAACTCCTAGAGGAGTTAAACCCGCACATAAAAATGCTATTTAACCTTAGCCTTACTACAGGATATGTACCTGAAAACTGGCGTACAGCAACAGTAGTCCCACTCCACAAAGGAGGCACCTCTACTGACCCTGGTAATTACTGCCCCATAAGCTTAACCAGCCTGGTCTGCAAAGCTATGGAAAGAATCATTATGGAACTAATAAACAGAGACATTGGGGACTTACAGACACTTGATCCCACCCAGTTCAGCTTTGTAAAAGGCAGATCCTGCCTTTTAAACCTGGTTGACTTTTTTGAAACAGTCACTAGAGCCATTGACGAGGGCAAAGCAGTCCATACAGCCTACCTGGACTTGGCTAAAGCTTTTGACACAATACCCCACTCTGGCAACATAGACAAGCTCAACAGCTTAAATGTAAATCCATATGTCACAAGATGGGTGGCAAACTGGCTAAAGGATAGAACCCATAAAGTCAAAATCACTGGAGCCATGTCAGACTCAAAGCCAGTGACAAGTGGTGTCCCACAGGGCTCTGTCCTGGGACCCCTCTTGTTCGGCATTTATTTCTCAGATGTGAAAGCAAACATGGGAGGGTTGTGGCTGACAAAGTTCGCAGATGACTGCAAACTAGGCGCCATAGTCGATACACCAGCTGACACACACATCCTACAGAAAGGCCTCACTGAAACGGACAACTGGTGCCTGAGTCATGGCCTTAAACTAAATGCCAAAAAATGTATAGTAATCCCCTTTGGGAAAAACAAAGTGCCCACAAATTATCACATAGGTGGTAACCCACTGAGTACGGAAAAAGTAATCAGAGACCTGGGGACCCAAGTCGATAGTGACCTCTCATTTGACACCCACGTTGCCAAAGTGGTTAGAAAGACTTTCTACCTTGCCCACCTTATCATGAAGGGATTCACATCCAGATCAAAGGAGGTCATTGTGCCCCTGTACTCCTCCCTTATCAGGCCCATGATTGAGTACAATGCCCCATTTGGTATGTACCTAACCCAGCACTTGCAACAGCTAGAGAGACCCCAAAAGTACCTCACCAAGAGGATCAAGGGTCTCCAACATATGTCATATGCTGCCAGACTAAAGAAACTCCAACTCTATTCAGTAGCATACCGCCTACTCATAGGTGATCTGTGCCTGACGTACAAGGCCATGTCCAATCAGGAATTGATGGACATGCTCCACCTCAAAAAAATCCAAATCCATCAGAACCACGAGAGCTAAAGATTTGAACCTCAGCACAAATATGAATAGGACATGCTGGAGGGACAGATTCATAACTCAGAGGCTTCCCATACTCTGGAACAGAATCCCAGTTCATGTTAGGCAGAGCCCCTCACTGACTCTCTTCAAGAGAAATCTTGACGAGTGGATGGGAGATCGTAGGTTTACCCCAGGGGTCATCTCTGTGTCACTACTAGACAGAGGCACAGTAAACTAATTCTATTATGTAAGGGGGTCTTCACTGTGTCACTACTAGACAGAGGCACAGTATTCTAAATCTATTCTGTACACTTTTGTACCATTACATGGGGTGGCGAAAGTCACATCACTATGGCTAGGCTTATAAATGCCCCAGGGCAGATAGCCTAGTACCAAACTATGAAACTATGAAATAGATAATTGCATCAGCTGACATTTTGATACTGTTATATAAGATGTCTTCAGTTTGTTTTAAAATTGTCTGATGAAGCGACCTGTGAGTCGTGAAAGTGCTAACCTTTTACCTATATTTTTTCGGTGACTATTAAAGTTTCTGGCCGTGTAAGTTTTTGTGCAGTTTATTTCTGCAGGCAGTAAATTTTGCTTGACTCATGGTGGGGTACCTATAGCTAATAATGATGTGGTTGGGTATTTTGCCTATAGTTAGCTGGACCTGGAGTAGCTCAAGGCAGTCATACTGTTTAACCAGTCTCGAGGTGTACTTAGCTTTAATGAAGATGGATAGACCTCCGCCTTTGGTTCTTTCATGTTCATTCTCATTTTGAGGACTGAACGTATGGAAGGCATTGTGTGCTTGCACAACTGGGGTGCTCGCCGCAGCCCTGAACCATGACTCAGCGACTGCACAGATATCAGCATCTTCCAGGGAGAGGAGTGCTTCCAGGGAGGGCCACTTCCTGTTTAGGCTCCTAGCATTAAGCAGTATAACCTTGAGTTTATCTTGAGTGGATTTTGTTACGTCGAAAATTTATTTTTTTTTGACAATGCCTTGAAAAGGTGCTGTGGGGAGGCAAGAGCCTTTGCCAGTATCCAAAAGCCTAGAGGAGACAGGTGCAGACCCTCTCTAGTGAAGCAGCGAGGTCTGTTGACCATGTCTCCCCAGGCTGACAGATACTGGATCCCCCTAGATTGACACCAGAAGCTAAGCCAATCGTTGAAGTCTGTCATTTTTTTGTCTATATTGTGGCATCATCCTGGCTGAAGGTAGAATGTTGCTTAGGGCTAGAGTCATACCTACCTGGGACACATAAATTCAGTCATGTCCCTCTTCCTATAGGCCAGAGAGGTACATCTCAAGTCATTCACCCCAACATGGACTATGACAGACTCATAACAGTACTTGTTGCTGAGTGACTTGAGTGCAGGCATGATTTGATGGATCCTGGCACCTGACAAGCAGCTGACTGTGACCTACTCCTTATCCAACTTGTGAGTGGGACATCTGTGTGTCTCACTATCGAGTCACCTAAGACATTTGAAATTGGGACTTGCAAGGATCTCCCAGGTATGGAAAGCATTGCCAGTCCAGGAACTGGAGAAAAGATGCTCCCATAACAATGAGTCATGGCTCATCCAGCTTACATTTAGGTGCCTATCTTATGCAAGAAAGTAAGGGCAACTCTTTTCCTTCACTGGAGGTCCAAATTGTTTTACATCTTAGGTTCTCCTGGAAAACCCACTTCTAACCCAGATATCCTACAAAAAGAGACTATGATTCAAAGAAGTCAAAAACTTATATACACGAAGAAAGCACTTGTACTACAGGAAGGTTATCTCCTAGTTTTCTATGGCTTCAGGGTGCAGAACCACTCAAGGTGAGACAGCACCACCACACATAAGGTCAAAACAACCCCCTCTGGATCAGATTTACTATGGTAACCACTCCTTCAGTTGTCTATGACCCACTTTCACTTCAAAATTTCCCTGCATCAGCACATGACATTCCAATGTTGCTTTTTTTTTTTTTTTTTAATTCAGGTTCCTCACTAGCCCATTTCTAATACACCCACTAGGCTATCCAACAGATCCAGTCACTACACAACCAGCCATCTGCCTACAGCACTCAGGCCACACTCATACACCCATAGGCCCTGTACAGTACTTGGTTTTGCCAACTGCATGCAGTTCTCTATTACTGAATTACTTTCCATAGTCCATTTTAAAATTATTGGCTGAACACCACCAGACTGACCAGTGCTGGCCACAATCCTTCCACTGCTGATCACCACTCTACATACAGAAAACACTGAACTGTTCAGAGAGTTTTTTCAATTCTGGTCTAGGAGTTTACCACTCACTTGGCAAGTAAAGGTTGCACTTTACTGGCGAAGTGGATTGGGGCAGGAAACAGAATTTGTGTTAATGATTTCTTGATGAAGGTGTAGCCAGGGTCTATATTTAAATGGATCAGAGAGTTCATCTGTCTTGGCTCAGCCAGAATTGTAAGATGCAGCTGCATTCCTAGAACTTTCTCAGTTGTGAGTTTTCTAAAGTGATAATTACATGGGGAAACAAAGAGATGAGTCATTTTTATGGGCTCAGCTACGACATTCAAACACTTTACACAGATGATCTCAATAAATCTTTGTTCTGGTGTACAGAACAGTTTTAATAAGCAGGTAGCTTACAGCTACAGCACTGGAAGTGACAAAAGTTTCTCTCTCTCATTGTACTTTTACTGTCCTTCTATTCTAACCTTACCAAATCATCTTTTCATTGAAAAATGAATGCTGTTTCCTCTATACAAAAGAATTTTGTGTTCCAATTTTTTTTCTTTATTTGTAAAATGATGCAACCACTACTCCCAGGAAACATGAGGCTATTACATCAGAGGCCTGTGTGCCTTGCCAATAATCATCCTGAGGCTCTACCACCCTGTTCTAGGATAGCAAAACCTGTAAATCCGAGAGTATATTTTAGGGTACCCATCCAATTGTCTAAGGTATGTTTCTGGGTAGACAGGGAATTGCACTGCTTGGCATACAAGGAGAGTCTATTCCAGAGCAAAGCGAGACACTGAATGATCAACCTCTCTCTCCATTCAGTTTTATTTATTCTCTGATGTAGATTCAGATCTCCTGTTCTAGTGTTGGCTATACTGCTTGACACAATGAGAAAAAGGAGGTCTTGGATAATGCGATCCTTGGGGGCATGGAAAACAAAGCACAGGTCTTTCCTCCAAAATCTATATGACACTGGATAAAGGAAGACTCACTCCAGCCTGATAGGTGAAAGTTTTGAGGACTGAGATTCATTTTGTTAGGAACCTCTGCAGTCTTTTGAGTTTTTTGATATCTCTAATGAGACACATGCTAAAAGGGGTCCCTATTAGATCAACGAAAACACTAAATATTGAACAGCTTAGAAATCAAAAATGCCGTTCTTCGGAATCGCTATTGTGAGATTGCAGTACAGTGAAGATGGGAAATTTTCCCTTTCCTTTCGGTTGTGCAATCTTGGAGTTGGTATATATAATTAGCGTGGGGAGGGGGGTGGCTGGCGGGCAGCCCCCACAATACCTCTTTCAAAGAACGGAATTTTCAATTTCTAGGCCATTCGATATTTAGTGTTTTCATCGGGCTAATAGAGACCTGCCAAAAGACGCATTGTATTCTATAATGGGTCTAACCAGGGCCGAGTGCAGGAGAACAATAACTTTCATGGTTTTGGAAGAGATGCCCTTGGTGGTTTATTATGCTATACAAAAGGAATTCCTGACTATGGTCACTTCACAGTGATCAAAGAAGAGGGAGTCACCTACCGATGTGCACAGCTCTATAATGAGAGAGACATTTGGGAGTAAGTGGTATCAATTTGTTGTTTTCTGAAGAAGATGATACTGTATTTCTTAGTATTTAGTTTGAGCCCTTTCTTAGGGCACCATTTGTTAATGTGTGATAGCTCTACTTGAAGGGAATATGTATAATTTGTTGATTTGACAAGTGCAACCAATCTGCAATGATCATCAATCTCAGTTAACACACGTCCTTATTGTTAGTGTTGAGATCAGAAAAATAAAAGCCAAAAAAGAGGGGCCCAATACAGCCCCCTAGGGAATACCGCTGGTCATCATTTCCTTTAGTAAGGAAACATTATCTACCTTGACATGCATTCTGTCCCCGAGTCAGTTTGCAAGTCATCTTACCACATAGGGATATATGTTTAAGGCTTTTAGCTTGTTTACAATCCCCCCATGTGGTATGGTATCAAATGTTTTGTTAGATCCGGGTAGGCAGCATTAAACTGTGTGACCACTGTTCATAGTCTATGTGACCTTTTCAAAGAAGTTCACAAGACTGAGGAGGCATAACCAGCCCTTAACAAATATGAATTAATATTGGGTCAAGCCTCATAAAATTAATATCCTGGTCTATGTGGTCAATGATAATGTATTCCATGGCTTTTCAAACAAGACTAGTAAGGTTAATGGATCTATAGCCTATAGTTACTTGGGTCAATGGTGGGGCCACCCTTATTAAGGGGCATCATCACCACAGTGTGCCACTGATTGGGAACATAGCCTGTGGCAAGGTGTAGGCTGAACAACTTAAGGAGAAGACCAGCAAGGGCTTGCTTGACACTGTCTTATAAACGGTGTAAACGGCCTGTCTGACACCATCTATAAGACAATCTAGAATGTTGTTGGAACACACTGAAGTAGCATTTTTGGTCTTGGAGAGGACTTTAATGATATGGCCCTTGGAGATATTGGGGGTGGGGAGTGATTTTGGTATGTTTGGAGTGGGGATGATAGCTTCAGGGGAGAAATTTGCAGCCAACCTGTTAGCAAACATGTTGGCGATGTTGCTAGGATTTGAATTGGATGGGCCATTGTAAATTAGTTCTGAGCAGTGATGTGAACTGTTCCTTAGTTTTCTAACATAGCTGAAGAGGAACTTATAATTACCCTTAGTCTCAGAAAAAGTACATACAAGAGAGGCTATGCTGGTCTTAATTGCTACCCTCAGGTTCTTGGTGAGGTAACTTAACTTCTCATTGTGATGAGAGGTTCTGACCTTTGAAGGTAAATCTGAGCAGTTTCTTCTTTCTGTTGTAAAGTTTATTTATAGCTACTAACCGTCGGGGGGGGGGTGTTACTGAATCTGCCGCAGTATTTGGTTCTGGTGAGAACAACCCTATCAATGCATTTATTTGAATGAGCATAAATATCCTTGGCATAGGTGTTCTGCATATCCCAATTCCATTTTGGGGTTAGCATGGGAAAATGTTGTGCTTTTGTTATACAGTTGTAAAAGATTAGCTTTTGTGAAGTCTCTAAAGAAGGTGCTGTTGGTAATCATGAAAGAGGATGTTCTGAAGGTAAAGATAACCAGTTAGTGATCAGACTTAACAAATAAGGGATCAACCATGGCCAGGGAGCAGGCTGGAGATGAATTTATAAGAACTAGGTACCAGGTATGAATACCCCTGGTGAGATTATGGACAATTTGATCCAGGAATTCTTGTTCACCCACTCTAAGAAATGTTATGTATACCCGGTGTTATAAGTATTTTAAGTCTATGGAGGGTAGTTGAAGTCACAGAGGATTAGATATCTATTTCTAATAGTGGCAGTTTCTATAAATGCTAGGAACTTACCATTTGGTCATGTGGGACCATGGAAGGGGACATGTAGTAAGCTATAAGCTGAAGAGATGACTTACCTAGTGTAAGCTCAAATTGAGTGAGCTTGCTTGGAGGGTCACTGGGTATCCCTTTCAAAGGGATGAAGTCACTCATACAAACCAAGACACCACTACCACCTCTACTGGCTTGAATGTGTGACAGGCACAGAACTGGACATGGGGGGGGGGGCATGCTCTTAATGTATTTAAACCATGTCACAGTCACTACCCAAACATTGTCTTGTTCCAGATGCAGAAGTGCCTCCAGACTGGCACTTTGTTATTAAAGCTCCTGGCAGATGATGTCTAGTTTACAATCTGATTTGGTGGTTAGATTAGGATGTTCATTAAATGGCCCTTGCTTAAAAAATGCAAATGGAATAGCAAAGGCTTTGGCCAGCAAATGCAGAGAAGCCCTTGAATGTGAAGTATAGACCACTACTGGCAAAGCAAGTAGGATTGTCGATCATCTTGTCCCAAGAAAACATATAATGGGCCCCATGGCAGGAGGCCGGCTACTTGTTAAAAACAATTATGTTTCCTTTGACTGTAGGCATCATTTTTGGAGAGGGAAGGATATCACCCAAGACCATAGCCTTATCCTCAATGGAAGCATGTGTAGTAAATTCCAGCAAGCCCTTCTGCATGTCTTTGATGGGTTTCAGTGCCAAATCATTCACTTCAGCATAGGCTATGATCATGTCATAGTTATACCTACTGGAAGAAATGGTTTTAAGGGCTACTGAATATGATCAATCATGTCTCCTTTGAGATAATTAACTGTAGCCCTCTCCTTGTTCAGCCTGCTATGTATGGAATCGCTGTGCCTAACAATGGAGTCATCAGTTATTAGGATGTTTCCAGAAGTTGCTTGGTTCTTGTTAGAACTATGGGCAAGTTGCTTTTTGTCGCATGTTGATTAAGGGCTGCATGTAGTATATGTATTTGGTGGGTTTCACTGATGCATATTCTTATGACTTCTAAGAGACTTAGGTAGAAATTTCTTAAAGGCATCAAGTGTCCAGATGTTTTGTGATAATAATATGAGGAAGTGGCATTTGTATGAGTGGGGGTGAAACAGTATGATGCCCACTGAATGCATGAGATTTTGAGAGGGCTGCCTCCAAATCAGTTATGTGCTTACACTCCTCATAGGTGGAATCAGTTTGACTGTGCAAAAGTTCATTTTCAGTGAGCATGTGGCAATTATTACACTGCCTTAGGATACCAAGTGCTAGAAGGCTCACAATGTAAGGGAAGGTAAACTGCTGTCTCTTCCTGCTGGCCAGTGACATTATTTATAGGGTCTTGGGTAAGAAAGTGTGGGGAGGAAGGAGAGAGATTCCTCAATTAAATTGATTCCATAGGAGAAAAAAAGTGTGGAGACCTGCACAGCAGGCAAGAAGTCTGTGCAAGTCTGTGCATTCTGAGCAGATTATTGCAGCCATTAAAGTTCAGGGCTGACTGGTGCCAGCCAACAGAGAGAGGAAGGAAGAAGGAATTTTTTTTTTTACACTAAAGACTAAGAAAAACTTCATGTACACTCATGCACCACGATTAAGCAACAACTGCAGATCATCTCAGTGTAAAGCAGACAGTAAAAACTAAAGACCAATGAAAAAGCATGCCGTAATTCAACCACTTATTGCTGGGCTACCCAGAAATAGCAGCAACCAACGGCACTCTTTCTATACAGCCACCACAAGTTCAAGATAGCCCCACACCAGGCCTCAGCCAAGCCAGACACAAACAATGCAAACAGTGAAATTAAGTGGAAAAAACAGCTGAAACAATAGAAATTTGGCAAACAAATCTAAGTGTAATACAAATAATGCAGTAAGATGCAAAAATAACCTCTCTGAGTTATTTGTGAAGTATCAAATGCTGAAAACAGCTTTTGTAATATTTCCAGCAGGATTAAACCAGGGCCACTTCCTGAAGCCTTTATTAAAAGACAAAACTGTATGATCTATCTTCCTATGTCTGATATTAGAAGCTAACTATATAAGATGTAAGTAATAACACAAAATTACACCTGCAATGTGATGGCCACTTGTGCCATGTAATAACAGCAGTGAATACAGGGTGGCATAAGCAGGCATCAGGGTTGTAGTTCACCTCCTCACTGTCTTATACATCTAAGTTTCAGCTGATGTAAGAGAAAAGCTCCTTAAGCATCCTTAGCTAACACAACTCAATTAAAGGTCAATAATCTTGAGTTACATTACATATTTAGTCAATGAATTACCCATTTGGTGTGCATGTCTCAGTGAAGTGAGTGAAATGCATGGGGTGGGAAAAAATTGATAAAAGGGCCATCAGTGCCCAGGAAGAAGATCTCAGCCATTAGAGTAAATAGGATAATAGGGTTATCAAACAATAATTTCTTAACATTTGTGTGCACATTATTAAATACTACTGAAGTACAGCTCCAGAAAATTTATAAAGTCTCTGAATAACAAAGAAATTAAAAAGTCAAACAGTATCCCCTGGATGGGTAGACTTCACAGTATAGGTATGAAACATTTTCCCTTACAAGGTAGCCTGTGGAGGTGGTCCTAATGGCAGTCAAGATATATGGTATAGAGCTATATAATGAAACTTCAGACACAGAATATAAGCTATATACTGTCCATTGCAACTGTGTGATTCTAAAACCGGAGCATTTAATCATAATAAAATGTGTATTTTTCAGACAGCATATTAAATTCACGCATCCTGTATTTCATCATAGATATTCTTAGAATTTTCAAAAGTACTACCTTGGTAGTATATCACTCATTATGAAGAAGATTTTGTTTGAAATATTACTTAGGATTCATAAATGCCTATACTAAGTGTACACTGTTCTGAGTGAGCAGACAATACAAGCAGTGAGCAGACAATACAAGCATTACTCACACCTTCTTCCTCATAATTTTAGTTTTCCTACTGATTTTCTTGCATCCTTAAATATTGAGGGAGATTCATAAAAGCTATCATAAAGTGTAAACTACATGTACACATAGGGTAATCTTTCTGAGTGACTAGAAAGCACAAAAAATGTGGTAGGGGTATTCTTGAATACACACCATGTATCCTTAGTGTAGGCATTAATGAATCTGGCCAGCTGTTTTCATCCTATCCTCAAATACAAATGTATTTACTTACATTAGTAATGCTGTTAAGTGTGGCTGGAATACTTAGGCTAGGCAACTGTTTTATGTGGGAAATATTTTGAATAGTGCCTCATGTTGTCTGACAGTAAATGCAAGAGGTATGATTTTACAGAATGTTTTATCCCTTGTCTAGAACTCAGGGTTTATGATCCAAATCTTTAAGTCAGGACATATCACCTAGCCTATCTTCTTCTCAAGCCTCTTCTCTCTTCTCAAGATTCACTGAAGCCTGACCCACTTTAGAAACTAATGTATATGTTATACATTACACTTCACTTTCTTTTATTTACATTGTGCTTGTGTGCCAGAATGTTTATACACAGTTTTTGGTATGCAATAAGTCTGAACTGTTATTACTTATATTTCTGTATTTTGTGTTTGTGAAATGTTTTGTATCTCACCTGGACTGAACCTGAAATTGGTTACTACTGATCCGTGCACTCCCCTGTTAAACAAACAGAAATAAAATAAGTAAGACCTATTCCTTTTTTTTTTAAACTGGGTAAGCTGGGAGCACTGTCTGGTTAAGGGAGCTGCTCAAAGTCACACAAGAAATTAATAAAATCAGACAGAAGACAATAGAGCTCATTAACATCCTTAATAATCCATATTTTAATGCCAGCTAGCAATTAGTGGAACTATTACATTTGACTTGGAATTAGTAGTATGAGACTCAAAATTTCACAGTGTTTTACATTTGGACATAATGATGATAAAACTTTTTTTTTTCCCTTCATTACAATTACTGTCTGCGTATACTACTTGATAAATCTGCAGTGTTTTCTTTAAAATACTACAATATCTTCCTTTCCTCCATCCACACTGTGGCTAAAATGGATCTGCTTTTTAACAGTCTACTTACATGGTTAACAAGCAAATAGCCATTTTTTTAAAGTAGCAGCTTTTCACCTCTATGTGACAGCTACTTACTATTCCCTTTGTAAAGACATATCAGACTTCTAGACAATCTTCACCCGAGACCATAGGGTCAAAACAGTCAAGTTGAGTTAAACAAGTTTACAATAAGGGTAGTAACTGGAAAATAATAACTGGAGTGTGTTCATGGGGTTGCCAAACCCAGACCAACAATTCAGGTAATAGGAAACACACAGTGGTGAGAGTTTGCATACATCTATATCATAATCACATTTAGCATTATCACATAAACACTGCTGCTTTCACTGGGTTTGTCATCCATAGAATGTCTCTGCTTCTATTTCTGATGTATAGTTTCTGTTACCTAGACATAGGCCTGTTACTGTATATGACTAATCACAACTAGTAGATTAAATAGTTTATTTATTTATGCTTTGTTGACCAGGTTAGTCCTAGTAGGTTACTGGCCTCTTTTCAGGGGAGACCCAAGATAGTATTTATACTACTGGGAGAAATTGGGTCAGAGCACTACAGAATTTTCCATATTCTTCTCAATAGCTGCTGTGGAATCTTTTACATCCACCTGAGCTACCGCCAACAAAAGCAGATGGGGCCGTGGTTTAATGTCTCATCCAAGGGATGACATACTCAGGAGTACAACACCCCCATTCTGCTGCACTGCATTGTCAGCAACTCATCTACCTGGTGTAAGAATAGAACCCACAGCCTTAAAGGTGAGTGTACTACCTGTTGAGCTAACACACAAAATAGTGGCAGCATTATGTCTTTATCATAGATGTTATGTACTTGTACGTGTGCATACAGATTACAGGCTGAAGAAATGGATGAGTAAGTACCCCTCAACTGTACAGATTTTTGCCAAAAATATTTGGTCTGTTTGTCATAAAATATGTGGTTTTCTGGCAAATCACGTAGGATTGAAGTCCCTAAATAATGACCAAATAATGAGATATACTTGAGTTTCAGACTTCATATCCTTCAGAAAAATGTATGCACACACAAATCCTTTTATTCCAACAGCTCCCCAAGTTTATAAGAGCAATATCCATTAGAAAATGTATGCACACACAAATCCTTTTATTCCAACAGCTCCCCAAGTTTATAAGAGCAATATCCATTAGAAAATGTAAGCACACACAAATCCTGTTATTCCAACAGCTTTCTAAATTTATAAGGGCAACATATATAATCTGTCCCTATTTTTGGGCCTTTGACCCTATTATTTTAGGCTTTGTCCAGATTTTTTTGTGTTAAGAATTTGAGAGTTTTGGTAAGTACTAAGGAAGAGTAATTCAGAAAAAAATGAAGCTTTAAAACATAAAGTTTGCTTCTGCAAAAAATGAGGTGAAAACCCTTCAGATAAGACAAACTGAAATCACATTTCCTGAATGGGTGGTAGCTCAGGTGGATCATAACTCAACTGTCCCTGATTTTCAGGGATGCCCCTGATACTGACTCAAATTTTAGGTCCTGCCCTCTTAATCTCTCCTAAAACTAATGACTTTTGGAAAAAAAGTGGTGAATTACACTTAATAAATAATGACAATAATTAGAGTTATAGACTTCTTTTACTCCAGAAAATGTATACTAATTCATATTCTCTTATTATGTCAGTGTTGCTAGTTAATAGTAGTAATATTTTAAAAGTGACCCTAATTATTTCTGGATTTGTCCCTGATTGGTTGAGAGCTATGGTAAAGATCCCACAGCATTAACTAAAGGAAAAATAAACAGCCACATGTTCCTGTTGTCTTGGTTGAATTACCCCAAGTCAGTAAAACTATCACACTGAGCATTAATTTGCCTGAAAACAAGTCATAGTGGTACTAACTCTGTCAAAAAAGTAAATAAATAAAAAATAAAGAAGAAATGAAAGAATGAAAAAAACATTCTTCCAACAGATTCCAAACATGCAATCTAAATTTAAATAAGCTGTATAACAGAAAACTGCATTTTTATAATATATACATTTATTTTTTTACTTCGATGAGCAAAGCTGGACTGTGCCAGCATAACTCTAACTTAACTCTTCCAACATCCTGTAGATCTTTCTCAAAGGGGGATTATCTCAGGGCTGACCAGAGAATCAGTAGTACATATTATGAAGTTTCTTGTCGGCGGAAGAGAGAAAATATTTCAAAAACTCAGAAGCAGAGGGCATACTGAGCTAGCACATACATCTGCAACATGAACAAGCAGCAAGTCTCTCATTACCCCGATAAGTTCTGATGTGCAGAGGGAGCATGGATATGAAGTTTTGACATGTAACTTTGGCTTCACTATGTCATAAGGAAAAAAGCATTTAACATTAACAGATGAATTTTTCCCAGGCACTTTTTCATCTATGAGGAGATTTGCATTGCAGCAGAAAATGGAAGCAACTGTTTACACAAACTTGACAATGGAAATGAATCAGGCTTGAACTGGGTAATACGGAGCAGGAAATGGATAAAAGGGTTGCCCCTGTTAATACCTTTGTTTAATACAGTAGTCTTGCAACAGAATCAAAAATCCATTTGTTCATTTTAACAGGAAGAGATGTAATTCAAACACAGACTGACCACACACACACTAGTTAAACTGGGGCATCAAACCCGGGACTACAGGATGAAGCCTGTCAGAGCTCCTAGCCTTATACATCTAAAGTGGGCAAATTAGGCAGACTGAGACTAGAAGAACTAAACTCAGGATTAGGGTATAAAACATGTTAGCAGCGTAAAGATTTAATGCTATATGCTAAACTTCCAAGCAATTCAGTTCATTTACTCTGTTAACAAATACATTCAACTGGGTTGCAAAGTTTGGTTAAATTTACTTGTAAATAAACTTGCTCAAGTTTGTAAATAATTTAGCAACAGAGAAGAACAAGTTAGAAAAGTGTCATCCTCTCTGATTTTCTATCACCGATTATATTCTTCAGTGATTCTTCCTATCTTGTATTACTGCAACTCATTAACATGCAACTAAAACAGCACAATTACTATATCACTTATATTTAAACTGTGTCCTTTACTTGTAACTGCATCTACAAAATTATAGCACTATATCAAGTGTGTGTACTAGTAAGTGAGAAAATACATGCTCAAGGATTATGAATTTCTAGTATAAAAAGAAAGTATGGTACTCCACGACAATCGAAGCAGACCCACAAATAAAATCCAATACTCCTTTATTTCAGAACAAGTAAGCACTTTCGTGTTTGTATAAACGCTTCATCAGACTTTCAAAATATCTTGAATAAAAACTCCATTTAAATATTATGACTTGTGTAAAATCAACCAATAAAATTCTAAGTAATCATGAAAAATTTAAAGTGCCCTCACTTATATATACTTCTCACTAATACATGTCATGGCGTTCAACAACATAAAAGCTTAAAAAATACAACAAGCATATATAAAAAAATTCTAATCAGTATGTTGTAAAACATAGATAATCTCATATAAGACAATTAACTATAACTAATACCTAATATTTCCTATTACGGTTAGTCAATGTTTTAGGGCACGGTCTTTAAGAAAGGGTTTTAAAGAAAGCCTCTCATTCAGGGCATGCCCTCTATCTGCTTGTAGTCTAATGATCCACTTCTCTTCTTCTTTCTCTATATAATTTCCTATGTCTCCTCGTCTTTCTGTGGGGATAACTAACTCTAAAACTAAAAATTTAAAGTTGTGTGTTGTATCATTATGGATAACATGTCTAGCTATCGCATTGCTCTCATTTTCTCTATATGTTTTACAACATATTGATTAGAATTTTTTTATATATGCTTGTTGTATTTGATGAACAAACCATCACTTAATAATGGCTGGTGTGAACCTAATTTGCAGTGTAGCAATAGAAAATCAGAATGCTTCCTGACTCACCATTGTGTGTGTCACTGATCATTTTGGGAAGATTTCAGAAACTGAATTTTTTTTTTATCAGGAGCAATGATTGTCCCATACTGGTAACATACCTGCTGGTTTTGTTTTTTTTAAGCTTTCCATTATTGTGTAATGCTTAGTTTCACTCAGATGCAGTGGATATAAAAAGTGTACACACCCCTGTTAAAATGCCAGGTTTTTTGTGATATAAAAAAATGAGACACAATAAATATATTTCAAAACTTTTCCCACCTGTAATGTGACCTATAACCTGTACAATTCAATTGAAAAAGAAACAATTCTGTTAGGGGAAAAAAATATAAAAAAAATAAAAAAAACGTACAATAAGCTGGTTGCATAAGTGTGCACATGCACACACTTAAACTAATAGTTTGTCGAAGTACCTTTTGATTTAATTACAGCATTCAGTCTTCTTGGGTACA